>NC_059384.1:1270000-1382500 GCF_019703515.2 Myxocyprinus asiaticus
CATCATGGACACTTTATGGATGTTTGCATTAGTGTTCTCTTGTTTTATCAGGAAATTGATCAAATTGTTTCTGGCTTCTCTTACAGCCGAAAACCAAAAATAGGTTTAATCCATTTTCGGCTGAAATTTCCATGCATCCCTAATTAAAAAAAAATATTGTAACCTCTTCAACTTGGTGGGGCCAAAAGGGGGCGCTAAGTCACGAAAAAAGTTTACACTACCGAAGTTTAAGTCTCGGAATACATAAGTCAGGCAATGTGGTGTCGTTTGAAAGCCTAGAATCTGAACTTTTCATAGATACCCATCACTTCTGCATTTATGTTACTTAAAATAACAAAACAAAGCCTCAAAACATTTGCGTTGCAAATCAGTGCCACCTAGAGGTCATGTGGTATACTTATTAATAAGAATATAAAAGTCTTTCACATAGCTCTTAAACAGACAAGTCATATATCAAATGAAAGCTCTCATTCTCCAAAATGCAACAGTACAGTTTATTATGTTGCCCTAATATCACAGTTCAAAATATTTTCAAAAGAATTACAAAGTGAAATATGATTTCTGTAAGTCATCAAATACAAACGTCTCTTTTATGCTCTGATAACTGCTGCTGTAAGTCCCAAATAGCTAAAAAAATTATATCTACTTTTACCTTAGGGAGTTCTCCAAAAAATTAGCCATTGTTTACTTGTCTGTGAGCTTACTTGTGTGAATAATCCAATTTTATATCTTAGATGTTCAGAACAAAATATGCCATCCAGAAGTACAAGCATGCAAAATCATCGGAAATATATTTTAAAGACTATTGATGTTATACTAATGTTATTGCAAAGGGGAGGATCTCAACTTTCTAATCACACTTAGATTGAGCTTCTAGTCCACTCGGAGGCCGAGATATTCAATGAAATAATGAGGGTGGTGCTTGAACTGAAAATTAGACTGAATGTCTATGGACGAGCACATCTGTGAGGGATAAAATGCATTAGAGCACCACCTCTTGGTGGAGTGAACAGAATATATTTATTTTTTTAATACTGTTTATCATAAGATTGTAAACACATGCAATATGATTTATGAATAATTGATTCTGAATTCTAAAAACATTTGATACATTTTTGGCAATTAGTCCACAGTATGTGCAAATGGTGAGCTTTTAAAGTTTTAGCTCTTGGTCAGAATTAGCTGAAATGTGGACTTTGTGAGACAAGTATTCTCTTCAGTAAGCTCTGAATTCTGTTCTCTCTCCAACAGGTCAGCTTGGGCACCAGTGACACAGTTTTCTTGTGGATCAAGGATCCAAAACCCACCCTAGAAGGTCACATCTTCTGTAACCCTGTGGACTGCAGCGCGTACATGGCTTTAATATGGTAAAAATGTCTGAGCCCCCGTGTATATAGAGCACATTGATGTACTCTGACTCTACTGATGTTGTTTTTGCATGTCACTGAATCATTTTCTTGCCATTCTCGTTGGTTCTTGTGGAATAAGCACTTGACTTCTCACGTACCAGTCCGAGAAAACGGCAGTTAAACTTCAGCATGCGCTTTCTTCAGTCACTTTAGTGTTTGAGAACGAAAAGAAAGTGTAAATGTAAATATTGTGCATTGTGCAACTGACCTTGTTGAAAATTTAAAAAAAATGTTTCAATGTTTTTTCTTACCTATCTGTATTTGATTTTCTGTGCCTTTTCTTCAACACTCGCCTTTTGTAGTGACTTATGTAACACTTTACCTGTCAAGGCAGAACATATCAAATTAGATTTTTTTAATGCTCTTTTTCTCAGCTTGTAAAATGGTCTAGATGGAGAGTTGAAGAGGAACTAGCACACACAAGTGTTTGCCCTTGTGCATCTCTTCTTTTTACATGTAGAGCACTTGATATATAATATGAAGATTGACCTCTTATACAGACATTCAAACACCGTCAGTCTGTCAGATGAGAGGAAAATATGAATATTTAGGCAGCTGATTGATAGAAAGTTAGAAAGAAGCATTATTCAAATGTTTTAAGAGTGAGTTCACCCAAAAATGAAAATTCTGTCAACATATAATAACCCTCCTGTCGTTCCAATCTCATATTTAAGCTTTAAGAATGGGTCTTTCACGCGAGAGAGAATCCGTAATGAATGTGCCGGTGGATCTTGGGACAGTTTCTCCAGCGCTCTGAGGTCAACACCGATGGGCAACAATGGGAATATCGGTGATTAACTCTCACATACACTTCTGACCATTCAAACCCTCCTATGGTATTGAAAAATGGCACCTCTTTTTGGTATTCGACGTCATTTTTGACCGGAAGGGTCAGATGTGAAACCCCTTTTTTTATGATGAAAATTAGTGGTCGACTGATATATCGCCGTTGCCGATAAGTCAGCCGATATTCCAAATTATCGCATCAGCCGATAAATTTTCCCCTTTGGACGATTTTTTTCTTGAGGGGGCCGGAAATCACCTGCTTGCATATGAAGCGTCTGAGACATGTAAACGACCAGTCATGGTTTGTTTTGTTGTTACGTGCCATCGTGTTACTACAATACTATACCGGTGTGCAACACAGTGTCATTTAAACGGTCCACATATCAGAGCCGCAGACGCATTTGAGCTCATAATGTTAAAGTGCTCGTCTGTTTCATTCTCTCTCTCCTCGACAGTTTCCTGTAACTTTTCTAATGATAAAAGGCAAATATCAATAAAACATCTATTATATACCATCTGCAAATATGCACATATCTCATTTAAACAGATGTAATAAACCAACCTCACAAAAATTTAGCAGATCCAGCATCCTGTGGAGCACTCATTTATTCACCTCTAAAGCACGTATTCTAACAGTCTCTCCTCAACAGTTCCCTGGAACTTATCTAATGGTAAAAGGCAAATATCAATAAAACATCTGTTATATACTGTCTGCAAATATGCAGAGATCCTCACGAAAATCCAGCGTATTCTTCCCGTCGAGCGCTCATCTAATATCTTCCTCTGAAGCGTGTATTCTATCAGCCAGAATCAAAAACTTCAGGATGAAGATCAAAAGTTCCTCTGATTCACAAATTATGATGGTCACTCCATGGCTGCATCCGAAAACGTATACAGCCTCCGGGGGCAGCATTTTTCTGGTTTCAGACGCAGCCCATGACAATCCAAGCAGGCTATCCAGGCCGTTTAAACTGTCAGGAGATTGTGTCAGAGTGCGTGAGTGCAACTTCAAAGTAAAAGCGCTTCACGTGTGCTATAAGTAAATGTCTTATTCACTATCACTGTATGTGCAGTTGGTGTGATTCTGCATTGTAAATGCGATTGCTAACGTGGACATGCCATCCATGGTTGCTGGACTACTGTGTGTACTGTTATTTCCTTCCTAATATATTAACAATTTCTTCATGTGCAAATAAATTACTAAAATAGCAGAAACTGCTATCTACCATTTAAAATACAATATTATTTTTTTGATTATTTTTTACAAAGTTAAAGTTTAGTGTGAAATTGAGTAAATATAGTGCTAAATAAAAGTTTATTCATTTTTAGAAATTTTATGTTTATGTTATTTACTATAATATAAACCCTGCTCTCTGGATATCGGCATCGGCCATTTAAAAACCTCATATCGGTCGACCACTAATGATAATGAAACCATTTCTTCTTCCCTGAAGTAAGAAGAATAAAATTATGCATTTATTTTGGGAGTTATGCTATATTGATCTTATTTACATGTACATTTCTAAATTCTACCATGAATTTACATATACAAATAAACACATTTTTGAATAAAAAAAATCAGAACCTACACTTCTACAAGTTGAAACATGAAGGAAATATGGGAATGAGACATAAATTGGAGGCAGATTTCTGCCATCTGGTGAACGAAATATAAATAAATGTCATGCCAGTAACAGCCAGTAGATGTCTGTAGCCACCTACTGTGTAGTCTATTAGCTTGTAACCTAATTTTATATGCATTTAGATATATATTTAGATATTATCAAACTATTATTTGTCAAAGTTTAGCATTTTAAAATGGATGTTTTTGCAGTTATTGTCATTATGCTTGCAATCAAACCTGACCATGGTGTTACAAAGAGAAGACACAGAATAAGCATTTTACTATTAATAATTTATTTCAAACATAAAAATGTAATAACAAAATGTATAATAATGTCAAGAAAATGAACATCAAGAAAGTATAAAGTATAAAACAGAAGTATCAGAGTAAACATTTTGCAATTTCAAACTTTCTATAGTAACTGTGTAATAGTAAGTGTGACTGAGTGTTTGTGTGTGTGTGTCTTGAGTGTGTGAGAGTGTGTGTCTGTGTGTGTGTGTGTGTGAGAGTGTGTGTGTGTGTCTGTGTGTGTCTGTGTGTGTGTGAGAGTGTGTGTCTGTGTCTCTGTGTCTCTGTGTGTCTGTGTGTCTGTGTGTGTGTGTGTGTGTGTGTGTGAGAGAGAGAGTGTGTGTCTGTGTGTGTGTGAGAGTGTGTGTGTGTGTGTGTCTCTGTGTGTCTGTGTGTGTGTGTGTGTGTGTGTGTGTGTGTGCTGTGTGTGTGTGTGAGTCTGTGTCTGTGTGTGTCTGTGTGTGTGTGTGTGTGTGTGAGAGAGTGTGTGTCTGTGTGTGTGTGTGAGAGAGTGTGTGTCTGTGTGTGTGTGTGTCTGTCTGTCTGTGTGTGTGTGTGTTTGTGTCTGTGTGTGTGTGTGTGAGAGTGTGTGTCTGTGTGTGTGAGAGTGTGTGTGTGTGTGTGTGTGTGTCTGTGTGTCTGTGTGTGTGAGAGTGTGTGTCTGTGTGTGTGAGAGTGTGTGTGTGTCTGTGTCTGTGTCTGTGTCTGTGTGTGTGTGTGTGTGTGTGTGTGTGTGTCTGTGTGTCTGTGTGTCTGTGTGTGTCTGTGTGTGTGTGTGTGAGAGTGTGTGAGAGTGTGTGAGAGTGTGTGTGTGTGTGTGTGTCTGTGTGTGTGTGTGTGTGTGTGTGTGTGTGAAAGTGTGTGTCTGTGTGTGTGTGTGAGCCTGTGTGTGAGTGTGTGTCTGTGTGTGAGTGTGTGTCTGTCTGTGTGTGTGTGTGTGTGTGTGTGTCTGTGTGTGAGTGTGTGTGTGTGTCTGTGTGTGTGTGTGAGTGTGTCTGTGTGTGTCTGTGTGAGTGTGTCTGTGTGTGTGTCTGTGTGTGTGTCTGTGTGTGTGAGAGTGTGTGTGTTTCTGTGTCTGTGTGTGTCTGTGTGTGTCTGTGTGAGTGTGTGTGTGTGTGAGTGTGTGTGTGTGTGTGTAAGTGTGTCAGATTGCTGTCATCTGCTGGAAAACAACAGATGACATGTAATGCCAAAAATGACCAAAATATGGCTGTAGAGCTCCACTTATTGATGCCCTGGTTCTGTATGTGTGTGTGTTTGTTGTGCATTTTGAGTGTGTTATCGTCTCTATCCTTCATTTCTGAGTGTTTGCGTTTAGCACTGTGACTGATTTATTTTAAAAAAAAAATTTGACATGTTTAAAAAATCTCTGTGTTATAGTCTCACCAGTTCATTTGTGTGTGTGGACACCGATCAGTAATTTTACTGACATTTAAAAAGTATCAACCAACAATAATGCCACGGTCCAAATCACTGAGATCACATTTTTCCCCATTCTGATGGTTGATGTGAACATTAACTGAAGCTCCTGACCCGTATCTGCATGATTTTATGCACTGCACTGCCGCCACACGATTGGCTGATTAGATAATCACATGGATGATTGTTGGTGCCAGACGGGCTGGTTTGAGTATTTCTGGGATTTTCACACACAACAGTCTCTAGAATTTACTCAGAATGGTGCCAAAAACAAAAACATCCAGTGAGGGGCAGTTCTGTGGATGGAAACGTCTTGTTGTTGAGAGAGGTCAACAGAGAATGGCCAGACTGGTTTGAACTGACAAAGTCTAGTTTCTAGTTTTACGACCACTTAGACTTATCGAATCAAGCCCAATTTCTTTTCTCGAATGTTCAGGTGGCAAATGAAGGAAAAGTCACCAAGTCTTGTACTGCTCAGATAAAGGAAACTATTTGTATTAAATGAGGAACACTTATTTCAGTCAAAAATGACCGAATACCATAGGAGGGTTAACTTCTAAAAGGCAGAAGAAAATGATTCCCATGTATTTTAATGTTGATGTCAAAGCCTGTGCATCCAATCAAAAAAAGAAACAAATTCATGTCAATATTTATACATTTCCAGGTTTTATTTTAAAAACATTTTTGTTTACTTTTGTACCATACACCATTTTGTAACTGTTTTGGGTCGCCACTTGATTTCTAATGTAAAATCTGGATCCTGAAGCAAAACCAGTTGATAATGTAAGATATTATTGAAGTGGTGTTCATATGCTTCATAAATATGCTGCTGTCTCATGTGGATTGTCCTCGTCTTTATGTTTCCATGTATTTTCAGGAATCTATTTTGACGTGATGGAGATTTCGCCCCCCGCTGTTGGTGTTCACAGATTTGATCATGAAGGTCAAAGGGTGAGTCATTGAGTTGGAGTGTTGTAAATAAGCTGCATATGATTGCTTGTTAACGATTGATTTGCCCTTTTCAGCTTCCTTTTCTGCGGCTGACAGGTTTACAAATATTCTGTCTGATCAGACAGTGGCTTAATTTGTGCTAATTGGGTCACTGTTCAGTTCACCTGGCAGATGTTACTTATTAACACACAAACACTTTTGCTGTTCTGTCAGTGATACCTTCATCGTTTTCAGCCAAAACAACTACACAATGTGTAGATAAGAAAGAAATGAGTACATTTTCATTCATAATGCACTCTTAAAAATAAAGATGCTTCAGCAGCACCTTATATTAGACAAAGTAGCCTACTTATGAAGAATTACAGTAAATATTCCTGTAGTTCAATTATTTAAAAAAAAATTAAATCTGCATAAATCAAAGGCAGTACAATGATAATAAAATAAACAATAAAAATAATAATAATAACAATATATAAATATTGCAATTATACAATTATTATTAAAGCTGCAAGCAGCAATGCGGATTCCTCCTCAAAACGGCAAATTATGTAAAAATTGACATGGTAGAGACATGTACTTCACACATGTACACAACATTTCATTAATTTGTTAGTAAACATTGCAAGAGTCTTCATATGAACTGGTGATTGAATCAAAGTATCGGTTTTATGACTAGTGGATTTGTAAAGCATTATTTTAGCGTTAGCGGTAAATAATAGTAAACTGTAATTCTGTCATCTTTTGACATATCAGGGTGAAATTTTGCACAGTACTTCAGAGTGATGTCATCTTGAGGCCTGTTAGGTTGGAAAAAACATTAGTCAAAATGGCATTAGATTTTGTGGACATATGGATATTGAGGCAATGTGGACATTTACAAAAATGCGCACCTTTCAGCCATTTTGTATTGTATTCATTTTTGCTAAATACACTATATTGCCAAAAGTATACGCTCACCTGCCTTTAGACGCATATGAACTTAAGTGACATCCCATTCTTAATCCATAGGGTTTAATATGACGTCGGCCCACCCTTTGCAGCTATAACAGCTTCAACTCTTCTGGGAAGGATTTCCACAAGGTTTAGGAGTGTGTTTATAGGAATTTTTGACCATTCTTCCAGAAGCGCATTTGTGAGGTCAGACACTGATGTTGGACGAGAAGGCCTGGCTCGCAGTCTTCGCTCTAATTCATCCCAAAGGTGCTCTATCGGGTTGAGGTCAGGACTCTGTGCAGGCCAGTCAAGTTCTTCCACACCAAACTCGCTCATCCATGTCTTTATGGACCTTGCTTTGTGCACTGGTGTGCAGTCATGTTGGAACAGGAAGGGGCCATCCCCAAACTGTTCCCACAAAGTTGGGAGCATGGAATTGTCCAAAATCTCTTGGTATGCTGAAGCATTCAGAGTTCCTTTCACTGGAACTAAGGGGCCAAGCCCAGCTCCTGAAAAACAACCCCACACCATAATCCCCCTCCACCAAACTTCACAGTTGGCACAATGCAGTCAGACAAGTACCGTTCTCCTGGCAACTGCCAAACCCAGACTCGTCCATCAGATAGCCAGATGGAGAAGCGTGATTCGTCACTCCAGAGAACGCGTCTCCACTGCTCTAGAGTCCAGTGGCGGCGTGCTTTACACCACTGCATCCGACGCTTTGCATTGCACTTGGTGATGTATGGCTTGGATGCAGCTGCTCGGCCATGGAAACCCATTCCATGAAGCTCTCTACGCACTGTTCTTGAGCTAATCTGAAGGCCACATTAACTTTGGAGGTCTGTAGCGATTGACTCTGCAGAAAGTTGGCAACCTCTGCGCACTATGCGCCTCAGCATCCGCTGACCCCGCTCTGTCATTTTACGTGGCCTACCACTTCGTGGCTGAGTTGCTGTCATTCCCAATCGCTTCCACTTTGTTATAATACCACTGACAGTTGACTGTGGAATATTTAGTAGTGAGGAAATTTCACGACTGGACTTGTTGCACAGGTGGCATCCTATCACAGTACCACGCTGGAATTCACTGAGCTCCTGAGAGCGGCCCATTTTTTCACAAATGTTTGTAGAAGCAGTCTGCATGCCTAGGTGCTTCATTTTATACACCTGTGGCCATGGAAGTGATTGGAACACCTGAATTCAATTATTTGGATGGGTGAGCGAATACTTTTGGCAATATAGTGTATCAATTAAAATCCATCATGGCGGACTTTATGGGTTCTAGAGGATTTTTTGTTCCTCATGAGAAATGAGGCATATATACCAGGTTTCAGAAATTTTGGACTTATGGGGTGGAAATGGCATCACTTTGAAAATGGACAAATTGGGCGTGGCCTGTAGTGCCAGCTATAGGCTCACGTGGGCCATTTTTGGTGTGTTAGTTACTCTTGGCCCGTAGTATCAATGTGCCAAATTTCAAAACTTTTTACCAAGGAGATCTTGAGTTATTGGGCAATTTAGAGCTACAGGAATAATAATAAGAATGCTAACAAAAACAATAGGTTTCCTCCTACCGGAGGAATCCTAATTAGTTCAAGTTCAAGTTCTTTTATTTATATAGCACATTTAAAAACAGCATCAAGGCTGACCAATGTGCTGTACAATACAAGATCATAAAAACACAACGATTCAAGACCAGGACATTACATACTATTAAAAGCCATTGAAAAGAGATGAGTTTTAAGAGAAGATTTAAAAACAGATAATGAAAGTGACAATCTGATACTAATAGGCAAACTATTCCATAAAATGGGACCCACAACACTCCTCTACGCTTTAGCCTCGAGCGTGGGACATTGACGAGATATTGATCACTGGATCTCAGACTTCTTGGTGGGTTGTAAGGATGTAGTATGTCTGACAAGTAACTGGGAGCTTGGTTGTAAACAAACAAGAGAATTTTAAAATCAATTCTAGCTTGAAACGGCAGCCAGTGAAGTGATCTTAAAATGGGGGTGACATGATCATACTTCCGACCTCCTTTGAGATATTTTGCTGCTGCATTTTGAACTAATTGGAGTCGAGCAATTAGAGATTTGGAAATTCCACAATAGAGAGAATTACAGTAGTCCAGACGAGAAGTGATGAAAGCATGAACTGCTACCTCTAAAAATTTTTCTGACAAAAAGGGTTTAACTTTAGAGAGTAGATGTAGCTGAAAGAAACTGGAACCTATAACAGCACTAATATGTTTGTCTAATATATTTCAACTGGCAACTGGACACCCATGTTCCGTACTTGAGGAGAGAGGAAAGCATTGAGATTTTCACTTTCAGCATTACTGACATCAAAATTGTCTGTAGGATCAAAGACAATCACTTCTGTCTTATCTTCATTCAAAAATATAAAGTTTTTGGCAAGCCAACTTTTTATTTCCTCCAGGCAAGCTAGAAGAGGTTGTATTGCAATGTGGTCATTTCATTTAACCGGTAAGTAGATTTGAGTGCCATCAGCGTAGAAGTGGTAGGAGATACCATGCTTTCTGATAATGAAACCCAGAGGGAGCATATACAGAGAAAAAAGAGCTGGCGCAAGCATAGAGCCCTGTGGCACACCACAGGTAAGGTGGGCCACAGAAGAGGTAAAGCTTGACAGAGAACGCTCTATCAGTTAAATAGGTTTTCAACCATTTAAGAACATTCCCTTTTGAGCCCACACACGATTCTAGTCTGGAGAGCAGTAAAGCATGATCAACAGTATCAAACGCTGAAGTCATATCTAAAAGAACTAAAAGAGGCAGTCGGGGATGGACCCTGTAAACAGACATTTATTCAAAAAGGACACCAGACCAAGACCTACTAAGTCTACTGTTTGTTTGAAGTACTGAGGATGAATACTATCATATAATTTCTTAATTGCGAATAACGCATTTATCGTTAATACAGCAGAAAAACTGGTGTGAAGGGCGGAAACTTTGTAATGTGTCCGCCCGGGTTCATTAAACTGACACACACGCCACAGCGCCAGAGCCCTTCTACCAAGGAGAGTCTACAAGCCTAGCATAAAACAGCATAGCGGTGGTCCCATAGACATTCTGTGGGCGGGACACGCTCTTAACACGCTAAAGTTGACTGTTACTCTCTCCTGTGATAGAGCCGCGGAGGATGTTATCACAGTAAATAAAATAATCTCTGACAGCGCTTCCCTGTCAGTGATCAAATGATGGAGAAAGAAGCTCTTAACACTATTGGATCTACAGAACAAGCCCAGATGGGACTTGTGATAGAAATCAAGTATTTTTCAGCCCATGTAAGGCGCATGGTGAGTTCAAAGCGGCGCTCGACGCTGGTGTTGCTGCCCTGACACAAATCATGAACGCAGCTTCACAATTGCTGAAGGAAAGTGGATAGCCACAGTTTTTAAGAGATTTAATGCCCATTGCAATGAAAATGCAACCTATGTGGGGAAACTAGTTCTTTAAATTAGTCAAACTCCCACTAAGACTTCGGGAAATGTTTGATGTTACTTGAGTTGGTGATATTTTAGTGCATTTCTATCTTTATACTTTGGAAGGTTTTGTTTGGAAAATGTTAAAAAAGCATTATATTGCTGAATATTGTTTTGTTTTCTTTCCTAAGATGGAAATAAATGCATTTTGACAAGAAAAGAATTATAAAGTGTCGAATTTCAGCACTTTCAAAATCTGCAATTCATCGTGAGTAACTACAAAAAATTATGCGATTATTCACGATTAAAAGTTTTAATCAACAGAACTAAAATGTATGTGAAAATAAAATTATAATGCAAAATGTCCTTAAATGTCCTAATTTTTTATGCAAAATACAATTTTTATATGAAAATAAAGAATATAATATATTATAATATTTATAATATATTTGATAAGATATATAAAATTATATAATATATTATAAAATAATATATATTCTTAATTTTTATAAATTAAAATCAGCATAAATCACAGTACAATGAATTAAAATATATAATATAATATAATAATAATGTATAATATATTACAATATATTTAAAATAATATTATATAATTATTATACAATTTTTACTATTATAAATATATTTAAGAAATATACAAAAATAAAATGTCACGTTGCAAAATATCTTAATGGTCCTTAAATAGTACTAAAAATAATTTCTTTATATAATTATAGAAATTATAGAAACTATGTTTCCTGGTGGACTGATCTAAATTATTTAAATATAGACAGAAACATTATTTGGATGTTTGGGGTAGATTTACTCCTCTTAAGTTGCTAAATGGTTCACTGTGGATTAATTTAGTTTAATAGAGTTCTTGATGTTTCATTGTAGGTTTTTAAAGCACATAGATGCTTTGCTAAAGAACCAGATAATAAAAACTTCTTTATGGAACTTAGAGGTTCTCCAGCATGACATTTAATGTTTATTTTTAAGAGTGTTTGGTTCAATCACAAACAGAAGTGTGCCGTTCTCTTCTTATAGTTTCTGAGCAGCTTACAATGTCAGTTGAGTTCAGTGTTGCTCATCTGTGAAAATGCAAAAAATTCCTTATGGGCAGAATCACCCGTCTCAGGTTAAATGAAGTCCATCTTTGTGTTTGCTCTTGCACAGGTTGCTGCGTTTGCTCGGGAGGTGGAAATCCGAGCTCTGGTTGAAGGACAGTTCTTGGCCAAACGAGTTCATGCTGAAAGGCTCGGCTACAAGATCAGTGAGTGTGATATACATCTCGTGTTCTCACTCGCGTCCACTGGTCTTTTAGTGAGTTATCTCTGTCCTGCTGTTGTTCCCTTCACTACCTCTCAATCATTACTGGTATTTAATTCAAGCATCTCTATTACTATTTCTCTCTGTTTTGTGGCTGTGAGCTTGGCGTGGGTGATTATAAAGTAATGCGAGACTCCAGCTGCTAAGAACCGCAGAAACAAACACACTTTAATTAAACTCCGATCAGCCACTGAGCATGGGGAATTTTCTCCTCGGCTGAAAGAAATTCCCCTGATTATTGGCTGACCTGCTTACCGCTCACCCCCACAATTAGAGGAAGTGTTGAGAAAATAGGCTGTCAGCAGTGCTGAGGTTTTAAAAGTTTGGGGATTTGAACTTGTTTAATATTTGCTGGTGTGTACAGGTTTTGCATTGCATGTTTGTAATCGAATGTTTATTCATTAGTGTACTTTTTGATGAGTGTTCGTGTCATTGTTATTTTAAAGTCAAATTCAGTTTCACTTTAAGAGTAGGGATAAAAGTCTGTAAAAGGGTTATATCACACTTTCCCCCTGTTGTCCACTCATAACATTAGTAAAGTTTTTGTTTTTATTTCGGCCTTGCAGATTAATTGTTGTGGCCAATATTTGGTCATTTTGAGATTATTTGCATCTGATTTGTGTCAGTTATAAAATCTACCAGCAGCCTTGTCAATAAATAGTGCATATCTTTTTTGTGTGTTAATTTGGGTAAATAAAGTTCATTGTACTTTTTATCATTAAATTGTATAAGTTACATCAACATTATATCGCCACTCTGGTCTCGAGATATTGGTATTGCAGTGTTGGGGAAGCTACAAGTTACTTAAACTACAGGTAAAGCTACTCTTTTAAAAAAGTTATTTGCTACACTACAAGTTAAATTTACTAACAAAAAGTTGCTAACCACATAATAGCTATTTAAAGATGGAAATATTTTTAAATATATCAACTTAATATACAAATATTTTATATTGTATATCTCTGGGTGTAAATAAGGTGGTTCCGAAAAACTGCTTTTGTTTTGTTCCCAATCATGTCAACTGTATCTGAGAAAAAGTTTGTGTTGATACGACAAAGCAAATAAAAGTTATAACATTACAAAAATAATTTATCATAGTGTCCAAAAACATCTCCAAACAAATAAAACATCATAATTGTACATAAGAACAAATTACACATGCAAACACAACAATGACTAAAGGTTTGCATAGCATACAGACATGATTTTAGTAATGAGATTTCACAGTATGAGTTTCATTCTGTGTCATTTGAGTCATCATTGAGTCTGTGTCATGTATTTGGCGCCATCTCCTGGTGGTCATATGTAACATTGTGCTTCATGTGGATTATCTAATGATCGATGCATCCGATTACCTTGTGTGTGAGCTCGTTTGAAAGATAATCAGCTCCTTTAAGTAATGATATGTGATATTTTATGTTCTGTTTATTTTTCGTGAAGTTATAAGTGAAAATGCAGCATATAAGCAACACCAACATAATTGTCAAAGACATATACTTAGCTATTACTCGCTATATTTTTGTCTTTGAGTAAAACAAATAGGCTGGTTGTATTCTACTCTTTGGGAGCTTTCAAACAACATATGGCACATGGCTATTTGATGAGGTTTTACTGGTTGCAATAATATGTAGCGCAATGTTTTTATAAATTATAAAAATGGAACACTTCTGATTTGTCTGCAAATTTCACAGCACTTGTTCAGTTTTGGTCATAATGTCTACATGCATTGGAAAGTAGAGCTTCTAAGCTTTCAAAACGATACCTATTTTGTGTTGGTCAAGACTGTAGTTAGGCTGTAGGCCTGTAGGCCGGTGGGCCCACCCAAACTTAAAGGGTTAAATATGTAATAAGTGTCATTAAGCAATTAGAGTGAGAACATTCTATTAAACGGATGCATTTATATTAAATATAAACTCAAAACTAGAAAACACCTAATTTTATATCACTGAATAGTGATAAACAACAGCAATAAACGAAATATTTTGCTTAAAAAAAAGTCCCTCTAAGGCTGTTTGGGGATCAATGAATCAGTGAATCATTTAGGCCTATGCGAACTAGGTCATTTACATGTCCGAACGAAATGACTCACTAAAAGGAATCAGAGCTCCCAACACTGAATATAAGTGAATCGTTTATTTTATTCGCTTTATTTACATTAATTGCTGTCCAAAAGAACTGATTCACTTAAATGATTCGTTTTTTCCAGCGCTACATGAGAGAGAGAGAGAGAGGACCGTTTAGATGAGTGTGTTTGATTACTCCCACAACTCCATTGCTGCGTTCACAATACAGAGTGACAAATGCTGCGTTTTATGACTCTACAGCGTTACACGATGGAAAATGTAGCTTGTTACTGGAAAAGCAACACATTTGTGAAAATAGCTGAACTACTGTCACGCTACTGAAAAAATTTAGTTAAGTTAGTAGCTTCTCTACTTTTAGTTAGTTACTCCCCAACACTGGGGTATTGACATTGGCCATTAAAAAACAGTCAACTACGAGATATGACCCCTTTAAAGAAAACGGAGTGTTAATGAGCCTGATTCAATTATGTTTGGTTTAATATTACTCATTTGTAGTCACTGTACTCTAATCATCCTGGTTACTTTCGTAACCTCCATTCCCTGATGGAGGGTACGAGATGTTGTGTCAATGTAGTGACATTAGGGGTCACTCTTGGGAGCCCCAAAAAAAGGCCAATGGGAATTGACGAGTGGGATTTGCATGCCACTCCCCTGGACATACGGGTATAAAAGGAGCTGGTAGACCCCAAAGGACTACAGAGAGGTCTCACGAGGGGATGAGGCACGGTCTGGAGGGATTCAACCTCCTAGCGCCCCTCAGGAACCTGATGATCAAGTCGTGCTTCCCCAAATACTTACCATCCACTGCATCGTGATGTGCCAAAATGGCGGCTACATACACCTTCAAGGTGGAGGATGACAGCCACCCCACCAGCCTCTCCTGCAGGAAGGAAAGCACCGATCCAACTGCGCATCTCTGGGAGTCTTCGCGTCAGGAAGAACACCACTTAGCGAACAGATGCCACTTCAAGATATACAGGCGCCTCATAGAGGGAGCCCTAGCCTGAGTGTTCGTGTCTACCACCGCGGGTGATAGGCCACTTAGGTCTTCCGCGTCCCGTCCAAGGGCCAGACGTGGAGATTCCAGAGGTCTGGTCACAGGTGCCAGATGGTGCCCCGTTGCGAGGAGTGTGAGGTCCGAGAACCACGTCTGGGTGGGCCAGTAGGGTGCTACTAGGACGACCTGCTTCTCGTCCTCCCTGACCTTGCACAGGGTCTGTGCAAGTAGGCTCACTGGGGGAAACGCGTATTTGCGTAATCCCGGGGGCCAGCTGTGTGCCAGCGTGTCTATACCTTGGTCAGGGCGTACCAAAGCGGGCAGTGGGATGATTCTCGGAAAGCAAACAGGTCTACCTGTGCTCGACCGAATCGACTCTAAATCAGCTGGACCACATGGGGGTGGAGTCTCCACTCTCCCCTGAGCGTAACCTGTCATGACAGTGCGTCTGCTGTGGTGTTGAGGTTGCCCGGGACATGAGTGGCTTGTAGGGACTTGAGGTGCAGGGTGAGCAGTATTACTAACAACTCGATGCAGTTGATATGCCAGCGCAGCCACGGGCTAGTCTTGGAGGCGTCCGTCGTAACCACGATGTGCCTGGAGACCTGCTCTAGGGGAACCCCTGCCCGTAGAAATGCAAGGTTGGTCCAAGGGCTGAAGAGGCGGCGACAGATCAGCGTGACGACCACGCGATGTGTCCCGCAGCGCCATGCCCATCTTGGGACTCGAGGCTGAAGCGGTCTCATATGCATCAACCCGAGCGGTGTGGCCACTGGTGAGGATGCCATATGCCCCAGGGGCCTCTGAAAAAGTTTCAGTGGAACCACTGTCTTCTGTCTGAACGCTTTCAGACAGTTCGTCACCGACTGTGCGTGCTCGTTCGTGAGGCGCGCCGTCATTGAGACCAACTCCAAGCCGAGAAAAGAGATGCTCTGAACCGGGGAGAGCTTGCTCTTTTCCCAGTTGACCCGAAGCCCCAGTCATCTGAGGTGCATGAGCACCAGGTCCCTGTGCACACAAAACACATCCCGAGAGTGAGCTAGGATTAGCCAGTTGTCGAGATAATTGAGGATGCGGACGCCCACTTCCCTTAGCGGGGCAAGGGCTGCCTCTGCGGCCTTTGTGAAGACACGAGAGGACAAGGACAGGCCGAAGGGGATGACCTTGTACTGGTATGCCCGGCTCTCAAAAGCAAACCTCAGGAAGGGTCTGTGTCGAGGTAAGACCGAGACGTGGATGTACGCGTCCTTCAGGTCTACTGCCGCGAACCAATCTTGATGCCGGACGCTCGCTAAAATGCATTTTTGCGTCAGCATCTTAAACGGGAGTCTGTGCAAGGCCAGGTTCAGTAGTCACAGGTCCAAGATTGGCCACAACCCACCATCTTTCTTTGGTACGATGAAGTAGGGCTGTAAAACCCTTTCTTCATCTTGGCCGGAGGGACAGGCTCTATCGCACCCTTCCGTAGAAGGGTAGTGATCTCCGCACGCAAGGTAGTGGTGTTCTCGCCCTTCACCGAGGTGAAGCGGACGGCGCTGAACCTGGGCGGGCGCCTGACAAACTGAATCACGTAGCTGAGTCGGACGGTCCGGGTTAGCCATCGTGACGGGTTGGAAAGCGCAAGCCATGCGTCCAAACTCCGGGCGAGGGGGACCAAGGGGACAATCACATCGGACGTACCGCGGGTGGGACCTCGCGGTGGGGCGGAGCCTGAGGTGCCACGTCGAGGGGGCTTGAACCCCATGGCCATGCTGTGTCTAGAGACATCGAAGCACTTACCTGGCTCCTGACGCCCACCATAAGATTGGTCGAGGAGGGGGGAGGAGGAATATCGTCCCCGCAGTCCATCGGAACCAACCCGGTGTGGTCATGTTTGTGCCACAGCTGGGTGCGCAGGGGCGGGGGGCCCACCGCTGGAGCGCTGAACATGCCGAAATGGGACGGTGGACGGCGGTCATGACGACGGCTGTGCACACCTGACATGTGACCCAGGGAACAAGAAAACCACTCTTTTGTTGAAGTTTTGGGTACCGCAGCTTCTTGGGCATGCGGCGAAAAATGAAACAAAAGATTCTACTCCCGGCCCTCCACCGGGGGATGGAGTGGTCTGTCTACCAGCTCCATAGAAGCGGGTCACCTCATCCCTGGGTTGCCCATCTCAGGGGCGCTTCGAAGCCTTCCTTGGGTTTTTGGCAGCCAGCCGTGAGACGAGTGGCATCTGCTACCTGCGGTGGGCTCCACGCCAGGGCCGGGCCGTGGGGGCAGGCTGCGGCGGAGCCGGTGCTGTTGCTGCAGGAGGACGCCCTTGGCGACGAGCAGACGGGGTGCAGGGTCTTGAGCCGTGCCGGGGCAGGATGTGTTGAATAGCCTCCATCTGCTGCTTCACCGCCGAGAACTGCTGGGCAAAGTACTTGACGGTGTCACCGAACAAGCCAACCTGGGAAATGGGGGCGTCAAGGAACCGTGCCTTGTCAGCCTCTCTCATCTCGACCAGGTTGATCCAAAGGTGGCACTTCCAGGAAGAAATGGACCGGGGTTGGGTGCGGCCGTGAGTGGCGCTCTGGACCCAGGAACCAATCATCGAGCCACGAGGGTTCAGGGGAGAGTGGAGGGTTCCACTCTAGCCCAATGCTCGTGGCTGCCCGGGAAAGCATGCCCGTCATCTCCGCGTTGGCCTGAGACTGGGCGACCATACCCAAAGGAGGAAGCCCAGTTGAAGCCTCCGCGTCAGACTGGACGAGCCCGCTCTCTGATGCTGCGCTCGATAACTCATCGTCTTCCCGGGCCCCGAATAAGAGGTTGCCCTGAGACGAGCCGGTGGTCTCATCCGAGAGCCTGACCGGGGAAAGCGAGCGTGCTGAGGAATGGGAGGTCCATGGGGGGTTACCCGGTGGAGGTGCTCCCATGGAAGTCCCCAAATTGGCCCCAGTGCTAACCGACGTGGCCTCATACTCGTAGGTAGAAGGATTGAGGCAGGGAGCCTCTGGGGTGGCTTGCTTTCTTACGAAGGCAAGCCGCGACCGCCATGTTGCCATGGTCATGTTGTCGCAATGAGGACAAGACCTATCCACAAATGATGTCTCCACGTGGGCAGTGCCCAGACACGTAAGACAGGGATCGTGGACGTCAGAAGTGGAGAGATAACGGCCGCAACCAGGAATAACACACAAACGGAAAGGCATCTTTAAAAAGATGTTCCGTGTGTGCCGCTCTTTTATGAAAATATACTCTTTTAGAATATACTCTTTGTTTTGCTCTGCTGAAGCACCCAGGGGCATTCTCTGCATTCCATGGATGCAGAGGGGGAGAAGCCGCTGAAAAGCACCGTAAATCCAGCAGTTTGAGGTGAACGGAAGGGAGAATTGAATTCAGTGCACTGAATGCAACCGCTCGGCTCCTAAGAGAAAATCTGAATGAGTGGTTGCATACCAGCTCCTTTTATACCCGTATGTCCGGGGGAGTTATGGAATTCCCATTGGCCTTTTTTCAAAAGCAGAGGTGTAGGGCTCCCAAGAGTGACCCCTAGTGTCACTACATCAACACAACATCGAGTGAGTGACAGATAGGGAACATGCTGATATCTAGGATATATTCCACCAAGATTCCCAAATATAAACGCTCTGAGTAGTACACGTTTCCAAAACCAGACCAAAGGGGTTTCTTGGTTAGCCGCGAGGAGTCTTTCATCAGACAGGAACATTGTCCATTGATTTGTGTTGAAGGTGCTTTGACATGTTGGCTTTCTCTAGGGCGATGTGTGTGTGTTTGTGTGGGGGTGAGCTCTCTCTTTCATCTAAAGGTCAGATGTGTTCTGACGAGGGTTTTACCACAGTAACGCATGACAACAGCTATCAATAATCATTAATAATGCACATGCAGCCTGACAGATGGATCTGTAGTGAACGCAAATGTCTCAGTGATACTGTGAGTGTTTAGAGGTGAATGCAGGGCTGCATCAGTGCATTCAATGCAAGAAACACCAGGCAGAAGCTTCTCGATTGAGAGAGAGAGAACACATAAACCAAGCCAATTGAGGGAATGCTTTATACTGACTCGCTCAGATGCAGGCAGTGGATTTGGAACTTTGTAAAGCCAGGCTCATTTGCATTATTGATCATGAAACAGTCAATGAGTGACATCACATGACAACAAACATACAGTTCATTCTGAATCAGTCCATATTATATCTCTGATTTCTCACTGTCTTTAGGACATCCGTCTTTCTTTCTATCCATCTTTTTGTCTGGTGGGTAGTCTATCTGTCGTCAACAAATGTCTTAATGTTTTCATAAACATTTTAATAGATACAAATTTTCAACTTAAATGTAAATGTTTTAAATGCAAATGTTTAGCCTAAAGGCGTGGTCACACATACATTTGTACAGCGAAATTCCATGGGCGAAGATGGCGTGGGCGGATGCTGAGCACGTGTGAATTCTGCAAAAATATAACTGCCAAACAGCCTCTTTTTAATGTTACACTTCATACTCTGGCAGAGCGAAGTTGAAAAGAAACTCGGCGGTAAAATTATATCCTTGCCCATTGTGTATATTCAGTGTAGCTGCGTCCGAAGCACTGCCCACTCAGACTTCCACTCACTGCCAACTTCCTATTGGTCAGTGCAGCAAAAGTTTGCCGCAAAGTTCACCAAACTTGAACTCCACACGAAATCCACGATCGCGTGGATTCCCATTGAGATGACTGTAATTTCGCCCATGGAATTTCACCTTTGCAAAGGTACGTATGTGTGACCACGCCTTAAGATTGATTTTTACATTTCCTTCCTTCCAGGTTTAATTCCTTCCTTTCTTCCATGTTTCCTTTCTTTAATTCCTTCCTTTATAGTATCTTTATTTCCTTCCTTGTTTCCTTCTCTCCTTCCTTTCTTCATTCCTTCCAGGTTTCCTTAAGTCCTTGTTTCTTTATGTCCTTCCTTCCTCCTTCCTTCCTTGTTTCTTTATGTCCTTCCTTCCTTCCTTCCAGGTTTAATTCCTTCCTTTCTTCCAGGTTTCCTTAATTTAATTCCTTCCTTTATAGTATCTTTACTCCTTCCTTGTTTCCTTCCTTTGTTCCTTGTTTCCTTTATTGTTTCCTTCCTTCCTTGTTTCTTTCTTTCCTTCCTTCCTTCCTTCCTTGATACTTTCCTTCTTCCCTTCATTGTTTTTTTATTTCCTTCTTTCCTTCCTTGTTTCCTTCATTTCTTCCTTGTTTCTTTACATCATTTCTTCCCTCCTTTTCTTTCTTTCTTTCTTTCCTTGTTTTATTTCTTGTTTCTTTTGTTCCTTCCTTTCTTCCTTTACCAGTGAAATTGTGTGAATAGATTACATACTGATGACCTAGATGATGTGTGTTTGGACAATGTGTGTGTGTGTATGTTCACACCGGCACCTGTAGATCTAAATGTGTGTGTGCATGAGAGGCAATATGTACAGAAACACACACACTCTCAGGAGCTAGTCTCATGAATGTTTAATGAATGCAGATGAGGCTGAGATTTCTTCTACATAAGTGTAGGAATGCTGAGAAATCACATGCCTGAGCCAGACTATTCACCAGCACTCAGCACTCTGGTTCAGTTTATAAAAAAGGAAATGCAAATTTCATGTTCATCTGGATATATTTAAGCATTATAATATACAACATTTAATACATTTGTGATGTTTCCTGTAGCTGCCAATAGTTTCAAAAGCTCTCTGTTGTGCAATTTAAGTACTTTTGGCCATTAATCTATTTCTGTTGGCCAAAACAATGCTTTGAAATTTTTGTGTTACATTTGACTTTTTACATGCATTATTTGCTGTTTCAGAATTGTTTTACTCTTTCAATTATTGCTTGACAGCAATAGGCTTTTCTAAATTTGGAAAGTATTTCAAATTTTAAAAAATTCTACTCAAATCAGTGACAATGAACAATGAATGGCCACTTACCCCCTTGTATTGTGACATCATACCCCAATATAGGTGTCAACATGTGTTAAATGAACTGTTTTATTTTTTTCCTGGACAATAATGGTGGAAATATTCAATAGTTGATATTGTAGTCAAGACTTTAAGGTTTGTGTCTATACAGAATTTTAATAAAGTCTAACCCGTAAAATATTTAGTGGAGTAAACACTGTGACAGTCTCTAGTTCCAAATATTTATGTGTGTTTAACTCAATATTTCTAATTGGTTTTCATCAACGCCCAGCCTGTAAAGTTTGTCTATTACTGAAAAAGGGGGAACAAAACAACAAATCAATGGTACACGACACACAGACTGTGGCGTATTTTCATTATTATTGGCACCTGAGGAGAGACTGATTTTACCAGAGAGAACAGATAAATCAAAGCTCTGGATGTCACTTCCTGTTTGATACACAGATTCATGATATGGCACAGTGAAGCTGATCACAGAACATAATTATTATGGTGCATACATGTTATGGTCTGGGTCTGGAGTGATTGTCATTTTTATGTGGCATTTCATTGTATTGTTTTTTGTGCATGAATCAGGCAGCATTTTGGCCTGTAGTGTTATGATCACTCTGTGATTATAGTTTATATGAATAATTTCTATTGCAGTTCCAGGAACAAAAGTGCTGGCGACAGGTGGAGCATCATCAAACAAAGACATTTTGCAGGTATGTATTTAACAACAAAAACATGATATATTTACTTATTTTCTGTTCGTTTGTGTGTGTTTGCATGTTTCTCTAGCCATAGAACAATTTTGAAATGTAATGTTAGCGTGGTTCTGTTTAAATGACTGTAAATTTAAAAGAAATCAGCCTGGATGTGCGTATGATTTCGCACTGAAACTGAACCCTACATTAATGCAGTTAATGCTGCAACATCGAAATGGTGATTACTGGCAGTTCACGTGTAAATATGAGTGTGTAGTTCTAGCACGTCCGTTTGTCTAACATTCCCATCAGTGTCTGATAAACCAGCGTTAGATGCATGATGGTACATGACTTGTGCATGTAATCAGGTCTTCTTGTATTTACATTTGTCATCATTATGGTGTTGTAATGCTCATTTTGATGTAATCTCCCTTCTCAATGCTTCAGGTCCTGTCTGATGTGTTCAATGCTCCGGTTTACACCATCGATGTGGCGAACTCTGCGTGTTTGGGATGCGCTTATAGAGCTCTGCATGGTAAGATCATACTAGCATCACAGTTATACTGGACACTTAATGTACATTATAACACGGACAGTTGTGCTACTGGTTGCTGATTGGTCAACACAGTGTTCCAGTTGTGCTAAAAGTAACAGCTGTGATGTGAAACTATTGTGTATCACTTCACAGTGCATATAGAAAGCAACTATTAATCTAAAGTTAAATCCGCACTAATATGTCTAATCCACTCTAGAATGGTGTTATCCTCCACCAAAACTTTCGAAAATGCTCTCTATAGGGGCCTGAGTAGCTCAGCGAGTATTGACGCTGACTACCACACCTGGAGTCGCGAGTTCGAATCCAGGTTGTGCTGAGTGACTCCAGCCAGGTCTCCTAAGCAACCAAATTGGCCTGGTTGCTAGGGAGGGTAGAGTCACATGGGGTAACCTCCTCGTGGTCATGATTAGTGGTTCTCTCTCTCAATGGGGCGTGTGGTAAGTTGTGTGTGGATCGTGGAGAGTAGCATGAGCCTCCACATGCTGTGAGTCTCCACGGTGTCATGCACAATGAGTCACGTGATAAGATACGCGGATTGACGGTCTCAGAAGTGGAGGCAACTGAGATTCGTCCTCCGCCACCCGGATTGAGGGGAGTAACCGCACCACCATGAGGACCTACTAAGCAGTGGGAATTGGGCATTCCAAATTGGGGAGGAAAGGGGAGAAAAAAAGAAAAGAAAAAAAAATCGCTCCCTATAACCGCATAATTTGGAAAATGATATTTTTGAACAAACAGCCAATCAGTTTGATAACAGATTAGTGTTGACGTTGCCTTAGTTTACATGCAAGGGGCTATACCTTTTAGAGGAATGATGCAAACATGAATTTGATTGATAAAAGTTTTATGAAAATTTGTCCTTAATAATTTAGTATCTGTTTAATAAAACAAAAACGGCACTTGAGGTCGTGATATATTGTGAATATAGTCACTTTTACCTTTTAGACTTGATTATATTCTCAATTTAGCATGACTTCTCAAACCTTATTGCTTAAATAAATGCATTATAAACAGCCCAATTCGGTCAGATTTAGCAACATCCCATATTTGTATTAAAAAAGTCATTGGTAACACTTTACAATATGGTTCCTTTCACTAACATTATGTAATGCATTAGGTATCGTGAACAAATAATGAACAATATTTTTTTTACAGCATGTTTTAATCTTTGTTAATTTTAGTTAATAAAAATACAATTGTTTATCGTTAATTCGTGTTAGTTCATAGTGCATTAGCTAATGTTAACATATACAACTTTTGATTTTAAAAATTTGTTAGTATACTTTGCTAACGCTTTAAGCTCTGAAGGTGTTTTTAAAGATTTCTTGTCTCAGTTGCATACCCAAAATTAAAGGCTTAAAACTCGGAAAAAACAAGGAGGGTCAAGTGTTTTGTATCACTGTAAATAAAACTTTTCACATTTTTTAATGATATAGATTATGATACATTCTGAGACTCTCAGCCTAAGAAACTGCTGAAAAAAAAAATTAAGCCAAAAATGTAAATTTGTTCTGATATGACATTATATATATCTCTGAGTGTAAATAAGGTGGCTCTGAAAAACTTTTGTTTTGTTCCCAATCATGTCAACTGTATCTGAGAAAAGTTTTGTGTTGATACAACAAAGCAATCAAAAGTTATAACATTACAATTATAATTTATCATATTGTCCAAAAACATCTCCAAACAAATAAAACATCATAATTGTACATAAGAACTAATTACACATGCAAACACAACAATGACTAAAGGTTTGCATAGCATGCAGACATGATTTTAGTAATGAGATTTCACAGAATGAGTTTCATTCTGTGTCATTTGAGTCATCATTGAGTCTGTGTCATGTATTTGGCGCATGCATTGGAAAGTAGAGCTTCTAAGCTTTCAAACAATACCTATTTTGTGTTGGTCAAAACTGTAGTTATTAATATTTTGACAATTCTTTTTTTTTCTCCAAGCTTAAAGGGTTAACCAAGATTAATAAGTGCTGAAAGTGTTTGTTCATTGTTAGTTCATGTTAACTAATGTTTACATCAGTCAATAGTATGTAAACGTTGTTCAAAGCTGCCTAGTGGTGTCACTAGCTTGCATAATTTTCGAAATGTTTAGCTAAATATTTAAATTTAGATTTAACATTACTATTTAATATTTTTTTATATCTATAAAAGCTAAATCGACAGCATTTGTGGCATAATATTGATCCCCATAATAAATAAAATAATAACATACATATTGTTTATGTCTTGTGTCTACAATTTTGAAACAGTGAGTATTTTAACATTTACAGATTGACTCCATTGACTTCCATTGTAAGTGTCTCACTGGAACACACATTTGTGCTTTTATTAAAGAAATGAGAGACAGATTGAAAAATTTGCTGTCGATTGAGCTTAACTTGTGTTGAACAGGGAATATTTCCTTAAACCTTAAACCTTAAACGTATGAAAAATTAGACTTTTGAAAACGACAATTTTTTTAATAGGTAAATTTTTTAAATTAGTCCATTTTGGGCACTTATTCGACGGCCTATACAGTTACAAGAAGAAAACATCAATGTTTACTAATTGTGTGTGCCATATGGCTGCAGAATATGTGAATAACTGTCCTTCAGTTCAGTCGCTGTTGTCTCTGTCTCGTAGACGTCCAGCTCGCCATGCATCAGTCTGATTGTACAGAGGACGGTCGTTCACATCGATAATTATGTCTGTTTGCTTTTGTGTGAGGACTGAAATTCAGACAGGCAGTCAGTTTGATCATGTTAATATGATGTGAGGAGGAGGGTCATTTGAAAACTTTCCACGTCTGAAATCTGATACGTCCTGTTTCTTCATTACTAAAATCAAACACGAGGCTTTTAGAGCTCCGCTTTCATAGATGAGACTTTAATTAGTGTCTTTTATGCTTCATATAAACATTCATTAATAATCCAGAGCACTTTCTTTAATAGACATCAAACCTTACGAGCAACTTCCATGCCATAAATCTGAAGTGTTCACAAATTCTTCTTCTTATGCATTTATATTGAAAACAAGCTTTTGCTAATTAAAAAGAATAGATGCTGCTCAAATTGGATGCATCCCTTTTGCTTGGGAAATGTCGCTCTGTCTCCATAAAGACAAATTGTATATTCAAATTATATTGCAGGATGAGTAATTTGATATCACAGTAACAGTATACATTTAAAATGTTGTTATTTTTCTGAAATTCAATTAAATAAATAAAAAATGTAATTACCTAATTTTTGATAATCCAATAAATTATTGAATTATATTGCTTTTTTTATTTTTGCATCTTAACAGATGTGGTCACTATGAACTGTTGTTGTATGTAAAAGAGCTGCATGAAGATTCTTCAAAAGAAGCTGAAGCCAGTGAGAAACAATAAACCTTTGTATCGATATAAAAAGCGAATGAATTCCTGACAGATGTGTTTTTAACGAGTTTCACAAACTCTGTTAGATTATGAGTCGTTAGATGGATGCCGTGTTGGATTAATCAAGCGTTCATCATCGTCTGCCTCATTATAGCACATTAGATCTTGTCATGAGTCAGCTGTGAAAACCCGAAGCCCTGAGCGATGATGCAGACGATCAACTGAAGGTCATTAATTAAAGCTAACGGGGATGCTGATCTTCACACCAGCCTGCCGATGGACAGTTGTGCTTAAATTCATCAGACTGCAGCCTTCATTCCCGTCAACGCAAGTCCATTTTCATTACATCCAAGGCCCGATTTTAATCTCTTGTCTTCGTTTATTATATTTGCTAACGCCGGCTGTGTGGCCTCTCAAAGCCCACACTGTAACTGGACCTTTTCATGTTCCTAGTGGAACACAAGCTAATAAACACATCCCTCCCAAAATTCATATTAGTGGTCAACACAAATGGGATTTTCAATGGCCGGTTCTTAACTGTAAGTCACAATCCTGAAAATGCATCTACAGTATCAAACATGCGGTCACACTACACTTTGCTCTCCATTCACACATTTCCGAATGTGGGAGGAAAAATAAAATCTGGGGTTTAAAATTCCAGATGTTAAGGCTGATTACATATTTTATCCCTCCTGGGCTGTTGAATAAAAGTCAACACCTTGGTTGTTCTCTGTTATTTTTGACCAGAAAGAGAAGCCTTTATTTTTTGGTCACACATTATACATACATTTTTGCACATATACAGTGAAATTTATTTGTTTTCACATATCCCAGCTAAGCTGGGGTCAGAGTGCAGGGTCATCCATGCAGCGCCACTGGAGCAGATAGGGTCAAGGGCCTTGCTCAAGGGCCCAACAGTGGCATCTTGGCGGTGCTGGGGCTTGAACCCCCAACCTTCTGATCAGTAACCCAGAGTCTCTTTTTGGATTTTATGCTACTAAGATTGCTTATTTACCTCTACTTTTCACAGTCACACCATTCATTTGCATATGCAAATAAGCAAATTTACGTTACGTTAAACCTACACTTCTATAAAATTAAATGTGAAAAACAAATGAAAATGTGTCATGTATTGGGGCGTATTGCTGACATCTATTGGAAAGAAAGAACAATTAAATAATTTTAAAATCGTGTCATGACAATAATAACCAGTAGATGGCTGCAGAGACTGTGTGGTCTGATTGCCTGTTTTAATTTAATTTTAGATTATTTAATTGTACACAAGTTATGCAGTTGGATATTTATTTAGACATTTATCAAATTATTATTTGTCTTTATATAAAGTTACATTTTTTTAAATCATTCTGAAATGTCAGTTTTTGGCATTTTATCACATTATGTTTAAAAAAAACATTATGTTTAAGCACTTTGTGCTTGTTTTAATGATTGTGTTTTGATTTTATGCTTTGTGAAGCACGAAATTGCTAAAAGGTGCTATAAAAATAAAGTTATTATGTTTACGGTCAAACCTGACCATGGTGTTACAAAAAAAAAAAAAAAAACACAGAATAAGGATTTTGTTACCAATAATTTATTTCAAGTATCAAAATTCAAAAACTCTAAGTAAATAAGTTTATTTAAACCATGGTTATAATAGTTTTACATTATTAATTTAGTTTTTATTTGTATTGTGATTTACATTTTTCACTCCAATTTAGTTTTATTTTGTTAGTTCTTTGTCAGTTTTTAAATATTTGATAGTTTTTCATTATATTTAGTTTTTTTTTTAGTTTTAGATTTTATATCAAGTGATACATATAGAATAGGGAAAACAGGCATTTGTGCAACGTTGGTCGTACGGCTGGACACCCAAATGTACAGTTTGTAAATAATACTTATGAAAAGAGAGTGTGTGTGTGTGTGTGTGTGTGTGTGTGTAAGAGAGAGAGAGAGAGAAAGTCAGAATAAATTACTGGATATTATATTGTTTCTGTTCTCTTTGTTGTAACCTCATGCATTGGCAACACAATGAACAGTCATTCCAATAAAGGTTCAATGTGTCATAATTGAAGTCCCAGACATGGCTAGCCAGATTTTGAAAGTCTCAAACTGAGACACCTGGGGGGTTCGCGATACATGCATATATATATATATATATATATATATATATATATATATATATATATATATATATATACATACATTGTATTAAAATATGTAGCTAAATTCAATGCAACAACTTTTAGTATATGAAATGTTATTTTATTTTATTATATATTGTTTTATACGATTTTAACCACATTATATATATTTGTAAAATGTACAAATTTCATATAGTCTATTTTATCCATATGATGTCATATTGCATGTGTAATAATAATATGACTTGTCAGTGCTTTAAATTTTTGTCAGCTATACATTTTTATACAGAATTTGGAACATTGGAACTTAAAAGTTAAAATACAATTCCACATGTCCATATTTAAACGCTTGTACTATTTAAAAAAATAAAAATACAGCTGTATGAATATGACCTGCAATCTCTTATTTCACACTGTGGCCATGAGAAAGTGAACATTTACAGTGACCGCAAAACATTTCAATTCCATTTACACACGTTGTGCAAAGAAACAGATCGGCTTCTTTCAGCTTGTTGAACATGCATTTTCATCTGGACATTTCTAAGCGCCAAGCGCGTGAGTCGTTGTCATGGTAACCAGATAGATTCTGAGCGGATTGCTGCAAAACTAGAATTAAAGTATTGTCAAATCAGTGTGCAATGCAATAAGATATCTTCTCTTCCCTGCAATCGATACCAGACACGATACCAAGAAGGACGTTGAGGATATTTAATTTCAAATAAAAATAAATCAGTGAGCCTAACAGCTGAAACCGGGACGTTATTAAATTTTTGAGAGAAATGACGGGACACCGGCACCTAGTTTTCTGCCTGCTTTACTTCTCTCCATGATGTACTGTAGTGATTCCCTCCCGCTCTGTCTTTACTAATGTAATGAGGGTCAATAGGTCATCTGCTAGTGCTATTGCCACCTAGTGGTATCTTCATGTTAAGGTGAAAGCACGTTTAAAAACCAATCACAACGAAAACCAAATATTTTTTACGATTATTTTTATTTTATTTTAGTTTTTTCAGAGCCATGAAAATTTCTTTTAGTTTCAGTTTTTCCAATTATGTTGATTTTTTTTATATTTTTTTTATTTCAGTTTACGAATTATTTTTATTTTTTACATTTCATTTTCATTTTAGTTTACGATAATAACCTTGATAAGTTATGATGAAAAATGTATTTAAAAATATTCCAGATTTTGCACTTTTTCTGGTGACAACAAATGTAAGTAAATTATTGGCATTGGTCATGTAAACTCTTTAGTACAGACGGTCAGATTTCCTTGTTTCCATTGAAACACACAATATACTCAAATCCTGTTGGATGACCTAATAATCATATTTTGTTCATGCTGTCTTTTAAAGCAAAACAAAAAACAAAAAACATACCAAATACTAAGACATTATCAAAATGTCTTAAGGCATGTACACAGCCAAAATGCTAGTTTATTGAGAGAAAATGCCTTAGTTTTTAAAATCATTATACATTTCATAAAAAAACAACAGCAATGTAATTTGTGTATCAGAAGTATTTGTTAAATAATTGTAGCATAAAAACTAGTTAATCGAAGCGACGTGTTACATTTTTGGGAATGTGCGCGTCAGGCTATGCTGCAAGTTTGACGCAGAACTATAAACTGGCCTTTATGCTGATAATATCATTTTTAATGCAAAACTGTATTAAATTAGAAAAATCCAAAATAGAAGCAAGACTTTTGAACCTCACCGTATCTAACATCAGGAATGCAATGTTTATCTTATTGGAGCAATCTTACCATCGATCATCTAAGAAGATGATGCAATGCATGCAAGCTCCTGCACTCGCTTTAAAATATCCAGCAAGTCTAATTAGCCTCAAACTTTCACACAAGATGAAGCAACGTCTGAGAAATCTAACCAAGGCAAGAGTGAATTCAGGTGCACAAAAGTTCACATCTGAACATCTTTTGTTTGCCTTTGTGTGCCTTTGTTAACATCCTGTATAATTTTATACTGCCCTCTGATATGGCATGACATCATACGAGCACCCATCGCCTGTGGATACTTTTCATTGTGTTCTCTTGAGAGGAAAATTGGCTTTTATTATAGATGCTCGGTTCAATAACCCTTTCAAATGCAACAGCAGTATCTTCTCATATAGTGTGGCCTTCAGAGGGTTCTTCTCATTATTCTGCTGCTTTTGAATGTCACAGTGGCTGTTAGACACGTGTACTGCAGTTCAGCTGTGTCTCTGTGCTATTTGTTTAAGTCATGATACGTCATATGAGCTTAAATTTCAGACTAGTTTTCTCTGTCGGTCTAAAGGCGATTCTAATGTCTCTTTTAAATCAGTGTATACGGATCACGGTCTCTCAGAACAAGCATTAAACATTCTGAGAAATTTTCTGAATTTGCTTATTTCCACTTATGTTTTATTTGGAAAGTGGAGAATCTACATGCTGTACATGTTTATAAGAGCGGTTGCTTTACCGAGACTTCACGTAACAACACCTTTCATGAAATGTTTATGTTTTACTCTGATACAAGCCCTGACTACTGACTTTAACCACTATTACTAATCTGATTCATAAAGTAAAATGTTTCAAATACTACTTCGATTTTCAGACATTTTGACCTGAACTGATTTTCAAAGTGCCCTGTTGGGAAAATGAAGAATTCACTAAAGTTTTGGATTGTCAAATTGTGGATTTCTCCATTCAATGAGAAAACATGCTTGACATTATTCAGTCGTTTTTAAAAAATTTTTTTACCCATTTTTGGATATTTGAGTCCTCTTTAAAAGAACCACACACGACTATAAGGCCGATTTATACTTCTGGGTCGAAACTGCACACCAAAAATGTAACTGCATGTTTCATCAACAACAGCTTTTCAAATTTGTTAATAATATAAATTCTGATACATTCTGAGACTCTCAGTCTAAGAAACGGCTGAAAAATCACAAAGAAATTAAGTTTTATTAGTTGACTATATATCTCTGGGTGTAAATAAGGTGGCTCCGAAAACTGCTTTTGTTTTGTTCCCAATCAAATTTTGTGTTGATATGACAAAGCAATCAAAAGTTATAACATTATAAAAATAATTTATCATAGTGTCCAAAAGCCTCTCCAAACAAATAAAACATAATAATTGTACATAAGAACTAATTACACATGCAAACACAACAATGACTAAAGGTTTGCATAGCATGCAGACATGATTTTAGTAATGAGATTTCACAGAATGAGTTTCATTCTGTGTCATTTGAGTCATCATTGAGTCTGTGTCATGTATTTGGCGCCATCTCCTGGTGGCCATATGTAACATTGTGCTTCATGTGGATTATCTAATGATCTATGCATCAGATTATCTTGTGTGTGGGCCCGTTTGAAAGATAATCACCTCCTCTAAATAATTGTATGTGATATTTTATGTTACGTTTATGTTTCGTGAATTTATATGTGAAAACGCGGCATATAAGCAACACCATTATAATTGTCAAAGACATATACTTAGCTATTGCTCGCTATATTTTTATCTGTGAGTAAAACAAATAAGCTGGTTGTATTCTACTCTTTGAGAGCTTTCCAACAACATATGACACATGCTTATTTGATGAGTTTGATGTTTTTACTGATTGCAAAAACAATATGAACAATGTACATTTTTTAATAAATTATCATAACAGAACACTTCTGATTTGTCTGCAAATTTCAAAGCACTTGTTCAGTTTTGGTCATAATGTCTACATGCATTGGAAAGTAGAGCTTCTAATCTTTCAAACGATACCTATTTTGTGTTGGTCAAGACTGTAGTTATTAATATTTTGACCATTCATTTTTTTAATGTGCCGGTAGGCCCATCCGAGCTTAAAGGGTTAAAGCGAGTAGTTATTATTTAATTGAATGCTTTATTTTAGCGCTGAGCATGAAAGTATGCCTTAATATTTATTTATTATTATTATTATTATTATTATTATTATAAGCTGCTCAAGAGCAAGCATAAAGTAAATGCCTGATTTCTTTTCTCTCTGTATGGCAGACAACATAAATAATATGTACCCAATTAACATACATTGATGAACTCATTTTAAATACTACAATAATTATGCTTTTGAATCCATTAATTACATTTGCTTTGAAATGTATCATTATTTCAGAAATGAAGGCATTCTCTCTCAATACACTAGCAGAAAATGTTTCTTTCTATTATTATTATTACTATTATTATTATTATTATTATTAACCACCTCTCGAGAGTCTCTCAGTTCAGTTTGCTTTAACTGAGTTTTTCTGTATCAAGGTCTCGTGGCTGAAACAGGAGCTTTATTTGCTGAGACGGTCAGAAATGCTGCAGATCCTCAGCTGGCTGTGAGACCAACACCAGGAGCAGAAGAGGTATGAACATACACATGTAACCACAATAAAGAAAGATAATAATAATAATGATAAACTAATAATACTGCTTAGCTAGTTGAAAATATGTAAAATATGAGATGAATTTCTTCCATATTTATAGCGTGCAACAGTGTCTGCCCACTTTTTTAGTCGTTGTGGTTCCGGAAGTATTTTTTACCATTCATTTGTTCCATAGTGATTTCATAAAATCCTTTATAAATGAGTTATAAGCCGTGAACCAAACTAACCATCTCCGAGGTGAATCACAACATTACAAACTTTGATTTGAAGCTAAAAAAAGTGTTTGAAAATCAGACAAAAAGACAAAAGTACAAGACTGTGTACTTAACGTCTTTAATGAGGGAATGAACTACAATCCCATGATGCATTGCAAATGATGTAATCGAATTAGAATAAAGTAAGTAGTAAGTAGTTTGAAAGTGCAGGGAGCTCTTTTGGTGCACTTTGTACGCTGCGACTCTGATTGGTGGATTTCTCTTCAGGATTATGGGTAATGTAGTTCTACACCAGTAATTCTGCTATTAAACACGACTTTTTATAAATGAAGCTGAAATAACGCAGACTGATGGCTTCAACAGACGCATATACCATCGATTAACAACCTCAGAGCTCACAGTAGATCTGTCTTTATAGGTTTATGAATTATTGATAAACATCAATTAGTCTATGGAGAAAATGACTAGGATTTTTGCTTCTGGAACCAGACAGTTGCGCTCTATTGTGTATTTTTAAAATAATGATGAATTAGTACTCTTCACACATTAAATTGCTGCATTACAACAGTATTTTCATTGATGTTATCTTTATATTCATTACATTCTGCTACAGTCGTTATTTTACCTTGATATGACAAATATAGAGCAGTAAAAAGATTTTGATGTGCGAGCAACAGAATGATGTGATAGACTGTAAATAACACTCACAAACTCATAACTGAATTTAATGTCATCATAAAACACATTACAAAGCCTCTAGGCCCCACGACAGAAAATTGTGTACATATATATATATTACAGCAATAATAGCCAGAAATTAAATAGCTAATTGTGTATCATTTGTGTGTTAAAGATGCTGTAGCCATTTATTCTAAAGAAATACCTATATACATTTTTTTGCAAGCAACATATAAATCTCATATATTTGATATTATATTTTTAGAGGGCTTTTAAAAGTGTGAAATTGATGTTATATTTTTTCTCGCTGTCTTTGACGTCACTAGTGAAGAGTTTAGCCAATCAGAGTTGTCATGACATCATTTTCCAAAGTGTTTAGTCACATGACATTAATGGCTCAGTTGATTGGCTCAGATTTGAGTGCCTGTGATTCCAGGGCTTCTGTGTAGTGTCACATACGAGATACTGAGAGTGCTCGACAGTTCACTTTAAAGCTCCCTTTCTGTCCGACACAAGTGAGACTCGAGACGCATATGAGTGCCGCTCCGTGATCGTAGCAGTCGCACTGACCTTTTCAGCTCTGCGGTTCTCATTCGTTCTTAACCGCTGAACCCTCCCCCTCAGTCGCAGGCCGACTTTATGAGTCACTACGTCTTCATTAAATGCTTCATCCTCTTTGGAAAGTGAAAATTACACACCAGTTGATCTGTCCTTGAGTCAAATGCTGCTGGAGTTTAGAGTCCTGTACCTGCAGATATGTGAAATCATTGAAAGCTTTTCAAACACAAAAACACCTGTAGGATGAACTTGCGTATCCATTACTTTGTTTTTAGAGGTCCGTTTACTTGTCAGGACTGTTTTTGCAACACCTGTTCATGGACAGCTACATGAGCGGAAGCTACATTTGGCAAAAGCTAAAGTGAACAAAAATTCCCATAATGCTGAGTGAATTAGGTGACACGGCAAAAAAAATTTTCCCCAATTATGGAATGCCCAATTCCCACTACTTAGTAGGTTCTCGTGATGGCATGGTTACTCGCCTCAATCCGGGTGGCGGAGGACAAGTCTCAGTTGCCTCCGCTTCTGAGACCGTCAATCTGTGCATCTTATCACGTGACTCGTTGTGCATGACACCGCGGAGACTCACAGCATGTGGAGGCTCATGCTACTCTCCGCGATCCACACACAACTTACCACACGCCCCATTGAGAGCGAGAACCACTAATCAGGCGCCTAGGCCCTCGGTGGCCACCTGTATCGCCTGTAGGACGGGCCGGCCTTGTTAGTATGCATGAGTTTGGATTTGACAGCTCAACAGGACGTCCAAGGAAGCTAACACCTCGAGATGAGGGTTTTATGCTAAGAAGAGTTGAAGAAAATCGCCATGCAAGTTCATCACAGTTAGCTAATGCTGTAGAAAGTCAAACTGGGGTGACTGTTTCACGTGACACAATATGACGTACGCTGCAGAGGAGTGGAATGCAAGGGTGTCATCCACAAAAGAAGCCACTGCTAAAGCCCATGCACAAAAAAGCCTGTTTAGCATCTGCCAGGGCCCATGTTGACAAAGGTGTAGAATATTGGGACTCCATACTTTGGTCTGATGAGACAAAGGTAAATCTTTTTGGAACTGATGGCATCCAAACTGTATGGCGTCACAAGGGCGAAGGTCGGGGAATTGCACTTAATTGATGGCATTATGAATTCAGAGATGTTCTGCAAAATACTGAAAGAGAAGTTGCTACCATTTCTCCGCACCCTGGGTCGCCGAGCACTCTTTCAACATGATAATGACCCAAAGCACATCCAAGGCCACTGCTGCATTTCTGAGGAAGAACAGGGTAAAAGTGATTCAGTGGCCAAGCATGTCACCTGACCTCAACCCAATAGAACACCTGTGCGGAGTTCTGAAAAGACAAGTCGAGCATCATTCTCCATCCAGCATCCAGGCTCTGAAAGAGCTCATTCTCCAAGAATGGAGAAAAATAGACATGGCAGTATATCGCCAACTTGTTTACTCTATGCCTAGAAGAGTTGGTGCTGTTCTGAAAAATCATGGAGGCCATACAAAATATTAGATTTGGTGGAATTTGTTGTAGGGTGTATTCATTTTTGCAACACCTCATTTGAATAAAATGTATTATTTTCTTATCCAAGGTGTTGGTGACCAACCTTTTATCTTCATAATAAAACAAATGTTTAATAAAACTCAGTTTTGTCAAAATTCCACTAATTGTTTTGGTGTTCACTGAGAATTAGTTAAAAATCTTAATTTTCAAAGGGGGTGTACTCATTAATGCTGAGTACTGTATATATGTACAGATGTTTAAAAATACAGATTTTTGCTTTTTTTAAAGAAATGAGAGACAAGTCGGAATTTAATTTGATATATATTAATTGTATAATTTTGTTCCCAGTGGTACATTAGAAAAATTATACTATTCATTTTAATGTATATATACAGTTGTGCTCAAAAGTTTGCATACCCTGGCAGAAATTGTGAAATTTTGGCATTGATTTTGAAAATATGACGATAATGCAAAAAAACTGTCTTTTATTTAAGGATAGTGATCATATGAAGTCATTTATGATCACATAGTTGTTTGGCTCCTTTTTAAATCATAATGATAACAGAAATCACCCAAATAGCCCTGATCAAAAGTTTACATACCCTTGAATCTTTGGCCTTGTTACAGACACACAAGGTGACACACACAGGTTTAAATGGCAATTAAAGGTTAATTTCCCACACCCGTGGCTTTTTAAATTGCAATTAGTGTCTGTGTATAAATAGTCAATGAGTTTGTTAGCTCTCACGTGGATGCACTGAGCAGGCTAGATACTGAGCCATGGGGAGCAGAAAAGAACTGTCAAAAGACCTGCGTAACAAGATAATGGAACTTTATAAAGATGGAAAAGGATATAAAAAGATATCCAAAGCCTTGAAAATGCCAGTCAGTACTGTTCAATCACTTATTAAGAAGTGGAAAATTCGGGGATCTCTTGATACCAAGCCAAGGTCAGGTAGACCAAGAAAGATTTCAGCCACAACTGCCAGAAGAATTGTTCGGGATACAAAGAAATACCCACAGGTAACCTCAGGAGAAATACAGGCTGCTCTGGAAAAAGACGGTGTGGTTGTTTCAAGGAGCACAATACGACGATACTTGAACAAAACATGAGCTGCACGGTCGAGTTGCCAGAAAGAAGCCTTTACTGCGCCAATGCCACAAAAAAGCCCGGTTACAATATGCCCAACAACACCTTCACACGCCTCACAGCTTCTGGCACACTGTAATTTGGAGTGACGAGACCAAAATAGAGCTTTATGGTCACAACCATAAGCGCTATGTTTGGAGAGGGGTCAACAAGGCCTATAGTGAAAAGAATACCATCCCCACTGTGAAGCATGGTGGTGGCACACTGATGTTTGGGGGTGTGTGAGCTCTAAAGGCACAGGGAATCTTGTGAAAATTGATGGCAAGATGAATGCAGCATATTATCAGAAAATACTGGCAGACAATATGCATTCTTCTGCACATGGGACACTCTTGGACTTTCCAGCAAGACAATGACCCTAAACACAAGGCCAAGTTGACCCTCCAGTGGTTACAGCAGAAAAAGGTGAAGGTTCTGGAGTGGCCATCACAGCCTCCTGAACTTAATATCATCGAGCCACTCTGGGGAGATCTCAAACGTGAGGTTCATGCAAGACGACCAAAGACTTTGCATGACCTGGAGGCATTTTGCCAAGACGAATGGGCAGCTATACCACCTGCAAGAATTTGGGGCCTCATAGACAACTATTACAAAAGACTGCACGCTGTCATTGATGCTAAAGGGGGCAATACACAGTATTAAGAACTAAGGGTATGCAGACTTTTGAACAGGGGTCATTTCATTCTGTTATAACCTACAGTTGAATATGAATCCCATAAGAAATAAAAGAAATGTGTTTTGCCTGCTCACTCATGTTTTCTTTAAAAATGGTACATATATTACCAATTCTACAAGAGTATGCAAACTTTTGAGCACAACTGTATATTAAAAAGGAGATTCCGACTTGTCTCTCATTTCTTAAAAAAAAGCAAAAACCTTACCTTGTCTGTGTAAAGTTAAATCCACTATTTCAAGTTCTGTCATGACATGTAAAGCCGATAAACAAAACACACTCCATCCACAGGAATTACATCAGTAACACAACCACTTAAAAAGCACTCCCCCCTCTAAAATAAATATATAGACACTTGCTCAAAGAATACATATTTTAGTATGGAACATTAAACCCTAGAATACATATGTGGGCTGTCATCTTTTTGACTGTACTTTTTATATGAAGTGATCTTCAAGAATGCCTATTTATTAAGTTGGATATATACGTATATAAATTTAATTATAAGAGAGTTTGCATCACTACCACTAGTTTCCACATGTGGGTCAAATATGGTATTCAGTGCAATTAAATGGGTATCACACTGGGTAAAACACTGATTGTTTTTATTATCTATCTATTATTTAAATAATATGTTACAGACCATGTTCATGGCATATTTGTATATCGTATGAAAGTATAACAAGTTGTCATTTAGTCAGTGCTTTTATTCAAAAGTTATATTATTTTCACCCAAAACTACTCAGAAACTATAACAAAAATGTAAATGATTGATAAAATTATCATTTTAATTCATTTTTTATTTATTTATTTTTTTTATAGTAGTTTTATTAGGAGTAATTGGGTTGTTATTGACCCACATGTGCATTGTAGGGGGATAAAGTCATGTATGCATTTTAGGGTTAATTTAAGTAACATTAGTACAAGCTACACAAACTGAGGGATGAGTTGCAATTTTTTGTTGTGCTAACCAACAGTATGTTACAGATACTGTCCAAAAAGCTTCACTTGTTTTGAACCTGAAATTTTCCTTTAACAGTTTGCTTTTAATGCAACAGAATTGTGTTATCAGTGTTTTAGTTGCGTTTGCATCTGATTTGCATCTCTTAAATCTTCCAGGACACGCCTAAAGGGATTCTGAAATTCTCATTCAGAGTTCAGATGTCCTCCTCTTGTCTGCAGTCGCATATAAATACCTGGAAACACTCTATGCATTCATAGAAGTACATCATCAAAACACACGCATTATTCTTTTTTATGCACATTGCCCTTCTGTGATGTACGGTTTCATTATTTAACATGACTCATACATAATGAGACATTCAGCCCAGGCTGTTATCATGCATGCATGGTGTAGCATGTACTATTGCCCCGTGGTGCATAAATTAGAGATATGGTTTTGATTAAATTACCGCATGTCATACATAGGCCACTAGTTTATTACAGCAGGCTCTTTCTGACCTGAAGCTACATATTAAAATGTGCTATTTTGGTCTGTGCCTTTGATTATCACCTAATATCAATATATCTCTCAAACTTGCTGGAAAGAAACTTGAATTTTAGGGTAATCAACACTGCCGCGCAGACAATAACATTTGCAACACATTTTACTTCTGCAATGTGACATATTTCTGAGTGAATCTGAATATTCAAGAAAAAAAGTAGGGTGGGACTTGATCATAAATTGATAAGACTGGGAAAAGTTGGGGTGGTAACACTTTTGTTAACATTAGTCAATGCATCAGCATCATTCATAATGAATGTTAATAAGTGCTGAAAAGTTTTGTTCATTGTTAACCCTTTAAACTCTGAAGATGTTTTTAAAGATTTCCTGTTTTAGTGGCATACCCAAAATTAAAGGCTTATAACTTTTCCATTTTTTTAATGATATAGATTATGATAAATTCTGAGACTCTCAGCCTAAGAAACTGGTGAAAAAAAAATTGAGCCAAAAATGTACTATTTTCTGATTTGACATTATATACTGTATCTCTGGGTGTAAATAAGGTGGCTCCAAAAAACTGCTTTTGTTTTGTTTCCAATCATGTCAACTGTATCTGAGAAAAATATTGTGTTGATACGACAAGGCAATCAAAAGTTATAGCATTACAAATATAATTTATCCTGGTGTCCAAAAACATCTTCATGTGTCCAAAAGCCTCTCCAAACAAATCAAACACAACAATGACTAAAGGTTTGCATAGCATGCAGACATGATTTTAGTAATGAGATTTCACAGAATGAGTTTCATTCTGTGTCATTTGAGTCATCATTGAGTCTGTGTCGTGTATTTGGCGCCATCTCCTGGTGGCCATATGTAACATTGTGCTTCATGTGGATTATCTAATGATCTATACATCTGATTACCTTGTGTGGGGGCTTGTTTGTCCTCTAAATAAATTTATGTGATATTTTATGTTAGGTTTATGTTTTGTGAAGTTATAAGCAAAAACGTGGCATATAAGCAACACCAACATAATTATCAAAGACATATACTTAGCTATTACTCACTATATTTTTGTCTGTGAGTAAATCAAATAGGCTAGTTGTATTTTACTCTTTGAGAGCTTTCCAACAATATATGATACATGGATATTTGATCAGTCTGATGTTTTTACTGATTGCAATAATATGTGCAGATTGTTTTATAAATGATCAAAACGAAACACTTCTGATTTATCTGCATATTTCAAAGCACTTGTTCAGTTTTGGTCATAATATCTACATGCATTGGAAAGTAGAGCTTCTAAACTTTCAAGTAATACCAATTTTGTGTTGGTCAAGAATGTAGTTATTACTGGCCCATCTGAGCTTAAAGGGTTAATTCATGTTTTCTATTGTAGTTAAGTCCTGTTTAATTTCATGTTGACTTTAATATATATTTGATGAATATTGGATATGATATTCTGTCCACCTGAAACCAGAAAAATGTCATTCTTTAAAAATAGAATTTAAAAAAAGGATCATGTGCCTGCATTTACCTACTTTTCTGTGAAAGCAGAATTTTTTGGCATCTGTGAAACTGTGTCTCAGAGAGTTACAGTTGTATGTAGACAAGATCGACTCTGTCTTCACCAAATCCCAGTGGGACGGTGATTGCGGACGCCGTCTCACTTCTGATTGGAGGGTAACGCAGTCGTCAGAGAGGAATCAATCATGCTGGATGACTGTTCATTCATTTTTATGTGACAGTCCTGCACAGGAAAGTATTTATGACAGCTACCTGCATTAAAGGATGTGGAAAAAGATAAAGTAATCCGTCTCAATGTGAGGATTATAAAGGAAATTGGTTGCTTTGAAAAATAGTGCATTTAAAACACTGGCGTGCTGCAGTTAAATTTAGTTGTTAAGGTGAGAGATAAAGACAGATTATTCCCGAACGCCGCTGTCTGCTGTGATGTAATCAGAATTTATTGCAGGTCTAAAACCCATGAGAGCCGTCCTGTTCAAATCCTTCATTTCTCGACTTGAATCAATTTTGAGATGCAGAGCTTTATAAAGATAGACTTTTGTGAGAAATAAAATTGGAAGGTTTCCAAAATTGGAAATCCATATTGGAAATCTGCCATTCGAAATCTCATTTAAACCTGGAACTGAAGAAAGCGTTAGAATTTTAAGAGATTAAAAGAGAAGTGTTTTGACACAAAACTAGTAAGAAATGTCAATTTCTACACTGTTTCTTAGCTCTCTCATCAAATGTAAGTGTCATCGATCATGTGAACTCTTTGTACAGACTGTCAGATCTTTGGAATATTCTCAAGTCGTTCTAGATAACATGATTCATCAGGTTTACTTCATGCCAGCTCCAGTGCATGCTGCCATTAAAATACTAAATTCTGAAACATTCTCAAATTAATTCTGCTAATACATTTTATAATAACATTATTAATTATAAAGTTTGTTAAACCCCTCAAAGGGGACACTATTTCACGAAAAAGTTTACGCTTAAAACGTTAAAGTCTCTGTATACATAAGTCAGGCATATGTGGTATCATTTGAAAGTTTAGAATCTGAAATTTTCAAAGATAACCATCACTTCTGCATTTATGTTACTATAAATAACAAAATAAGGCCTTAAAACATTCGCGTTGAAAATTAGCGCCCCCTAGAGGTAATGGGGTAGAAATATTTATATGAAAATAAAAGTCCTTCACATAGCACATAAATGGACAACTCATATATCAAATGACAGCTCTCACTCTCAGGAATGTGACTGTATAGTTTATTTTGTTGCCCTAATACCAGAGTTTGAAAGATTTTCAAAAGAATCACAAAGTGAAATATGATTTCTGTAAGTCATCAAATACAAACATCTCATTTATGCTCCGATAACTGCTGCTGTAAGTCCTCAAATAGCTAAAAACTTTATATCTGCTTTTACCTTAGGGAGTTTTCTAAAAAATTTGCCATTTTTTACTTGTCTGTGAGCTTTCTTGGCTGAATAATCCAATGGTTTTTTTATTTTATTTTTGTTCCTTTTTCTCCCAATTTGGAATGCCCAATTCCCATTGTGCTTTTTAAGTCCTCGTGGTCGCATAGTGATTCGCCTCAGTCCGGGTGGCAGAGGATGAATCTCAGTTGCCTCTGCGTCTGAGACTGTCAACCCACGCATCTTATCGCGTGGCTTGTTGAGTGTGTTGCCACGGAGACATAGCGCATGTGGAGGCTTCACGCCATCCATTGCGGCAACCATGCTCAACTCACCACACGCCCCACCGAGAACGAACCACATTATAGCAACCACGAGGAGGTTACCCCATGTGACTCTACCCTCCCTAGCTACCGGGCCAATTTGGTTGCTTAGGAGACCTGTCTGGAGTCACTCAGCACACCCTGGGATTCGAACTAGCGAGCTAGCGAACTCCAGGGGTGGTAACCAGCGTATTTTACCACTGAGCTACCCAGAAAACAAATAATCAGTAAAATGCTTTTTCGACTATTGATGATAAAATATTATATATCATCACAAAGGGGAGGATCTCAGCTTTCTAATGACACTTAGATTGAGCTTCTAGTCCACTCAGAGGACGAGATATTCAATGAGATAATGAGGGTGGTGCTTGAAGTGAAAATTAGACTGAATATCTATGGACGAGCACATCTGTGAGGGCTAAAATGCGTTAGAGCGCCACCTACATTTCAGATCTGTATATTGTGATGGAATGTGATGGAGAAACAAATATTTTTTTCTAGAATTTGCTGCCATTTAGTGGAATAAAAAGACTTTTCAAAGTGAGATTGAGTGAACAGAACCAGAATTACATGTTTACAAAGTTAGGATGGAAAAAAAAAAGAAATCCCCCACTAAAAAATGTTTAGCATAAGATTATAAACACATACAATATTTTTTATGAATAATTGGAGTCTTTTTATTTTTATTTTGTTTTGACAATTTTTTTGCAGCCCAAAAATGCACCAGAGTTTAATATTAATTAGAAAAGAATGTACAATAGAAGGTTTTTCACTTTTGAACCACACTCTATATACAGTATACATAACAAATATTATGCAATATTTACCCAAAATTCACACTAATTTTAAAATTTACACTCTGAAGTTCAGACTTAATTGGCTGATGCTGATAACTTCAAAATAGCAATTAATCAGCCTGGCCGATAAATTAGTCTATTACTACTGAAACCTTTTTTTTGTTGTTTTTTTTTGTTAACTTTATTTTTTTATTATTTAGTTCGAGTTTTCATCAAGTATTACAAAAGGGAAGGAAAAAGAACCTACAAATAGACAAAACAAATATCATAAAACAAATAAAAATACATAAAAATAAAATAAATATGCATCCATATAAAACTAAATTAACAAGAAATTATGAAATAATGATTATAAAATAATTTAAAATGGCAATTGTGATAAATGGGCACAATGTCTGTATGAAACAAATCATTATGACTGTACAACACTTTAAAGGTGCTGTAAGTAAAACTTTTTTCATGGAAAAGTATTCAAAAAAAATGTCTGTGACAGATCTAGACTCTGTAAACAGCAAGCAAAAATGTGTCCATGGACTGTGATCAATGACGCTTTCTGCCTGTCAGTCATTTTGCATGTTCTCATAGTATTGTAGTTTCACGAATTATTGAGGCTTAATGCCATTTTTATGCCATGTTGTTCATAACAGTTGTCAGTAGAGGGCGCTATTTTGCTGATATTGTTTTTGACAACTGTTTCTGCTCTAAATCGATCTCAATAAAGCTCATTTGGTATCTTTGGGTTTTGGAAAGTGGGACATGGCTAATCCATCTTGTGGGAATTCTAGAATGGCTAAAGACTCGTCCCTCCATTTCTTAAAAAAAAAGTACAAATCTCTGTTCCAATGAGACACCTACAATGGAAGTCAATGGGGTCAATCTGTAAACATTAAAATACCCACTGTTTCAAAAGTATAGACACAAGACGTAAACTATATTTAGGTTAACATGATTTTACTGTGATAAAATCACTTACTAACCACATCTGTGTAAAGTTATATCCAATACCAGGTTACAGGGGATTGTTGTCATGACAACAATGTTATAATATAGGATATAGTGTCTCACTGGAACTCACATTTGTGCTTTTTTTAAAGAAAAGGAGGATGCGGCAGACTACAAAAAAGACTGTGTCAAATACAGTGTGCAAAAGTGACGCAACTTTGAATTCTCCTGTGTTTATGCAGACTGTGAGATTTTGTGTGTGTGTACTGTTGAGTTAGTTGTAAGGGTTCCCATCAGCCCACATCTTTAGCTCTTTAATTGGACACTGGTTTTCTCTCAAACCCTTGTAGTTTCTCCCTTTTCAGCTGACATGTTAGACCTGAACATTTATCTACGTACACCTCAGGAAAGAGTTTTCAGAGCGCTTATCAGACTATCACTCTGTTCCAAAACCTGCCTTGCTGTCTACTTCCTATATAGGCAGCTGTCTTCTAAGGCAGCATCCTTGAGTGTTTTGGAATGCTCTACATTGGCAGCAGCTCCTCACATTAAGCACACAAGAGGCTTGATCGCAATGCAATAAAATATGTAATAAAATCCCTATTTTTGACATGTTGAAGGTTTGTTGTTGACATGTTTTTCTCTTATTGCAGGTTTATGAGCCGCTGTTGAGCAGATACGCAGAGCTGGAGGCCACAATTCTCAAGGATGAACCAAAATGACTCGATCCACACATATGACACATCAAGCATGCATCTGTTTTCTTTCACGTAAACAGACGCGAGTAATAGCTGTTTTTATTATTGCATAACATTTAATGGATAGTTCACCCAAAAATGAAAAGATGACCCTCATGTTATTCCAAACCTGTATGACTTTCTTTCTTAAAAAGAAACTTGCCAATTGCCAATCATATGGCCAAATTTTGGGTCCTTTTTTAAGCTTTAAAGTGAGTTTGTATTGAAAAGACAGACCAGAAAATGTATTTGAAGTTTTCCTGTTATGTTCTGCAAAAGAAATAATGTCATATTACAGTTTGAAAGGACATGAGGGTGAGTAAATGATGACATTATTAGATAAACTATTCCTTTAATATACAGTTGATTCCCTTGTTATTAATCATTTTTAAATCGTACTAAGCAACACTATAGTATTTAATCTTGGCTACATTCACAAATACAATTTTTACTCTCACATGTGAAAATACTCTGATCAGTATTTTGGATCATAAAATAGCAAACATCACATTGAATCTGCACATTTTATTTCTGATCTGGGCCAGTTTTATACAGTATGTGGAAATAAAATGGGTACACATCTGATTTGCTTGCAGTGTGAAAAAAAGTGTACTTTTTTCTTATTTTTCTTATTTGACATTATATATATCTCTGGGTTTAAATAAGGTGGCTCAGAAAAACTGCTTTTGTTTTGTTACCAATCATGTCAACTGTATCTGAGAAAAAATTTGTGTTGATACAACAAAGCAGTCAAAAGTTATAGCATTACAAATTTATTCTGGTGTCCAAAAACATCTCCATGTGTCCAAAAGTCTCTCCAAACAAATAAAACATAATAATTGTACATAAGAACTAATTACACATGCAAACACAATGATGACTAAAGGTTTGTATAGCATGCAGACATGATTTTAGTAATGAGATTTCACAGAATGAGATTCTGTGTCATTTGAGTCATCATTGAGTCTGTGTCATATACTTGGCGCCATCTCCTGGTGGCCATATGTAACAGTCACCATTCGCATGTCTTTCTGCCCAAATATGGATGATTTTTGCACCGATCTGAACCCAATCCAATTGGTTTAGTGTTCCACAACACTACATCATTTTCAGATGCTGTGTGGACATTGTGCACATTGTGCTTAGTGTCAATTATTTAATAATACTCTTTTTAAAAGATAATCACCTCCTCCAAGTAATTGTATGTGATATTTTATGTTCCGTTTATATTTCATGAAGTTATAAGCGAAAACGCAGTATATAAGCAACAGGAAATCTAAATGTCAAAGACATAGTCTTAGCTATTACGTGCTATATGTTTGTCTGTGAGTAAAACAAGTAGTTTGGTTGTATTCTACTTTTTGAGAAAAGTATGTTGCTTTCCAACAACATATGACAGATGACTATTTGATTAGTTTGATTTTTATACTGATTACAATAGAATATACAGGCAAAAAAAAAATCGTAAATTATCAAAACGAATACTTCTGATTTGTCTGCAGTTGTACATGCATTGTAAAGTAGACAAGGTTCCCATGCGTACTGGAAAATAATTATTTGTCCTGGAAAATATTTTAGTGTAATAAAACGGTTTGACTGTGTTGCAAGCAAGGTTTTCGTTACATGCACAAAAACATAGTAATGATCAGGACTCGGAGTAGCAGTAAAATACACAAATTTGTATAGTTTTGTCACTGTCGGCGGCTGCACATTGTGAAACAACGTCAGTGGTTAAGGGTGCTTACACCCTCGTAATTGATTACAGCAGCGTCCAATCGTGTGCTTGGCAATCGCGGTCCAACCGAGGCAGATTGCTTGATTGGTTAAAGCTACAGCCAATCGCGTGCTTGGCGCGTGCACATTGAGAAGTGGCACTCGTGAAACTTCTCATTCATAAACAAACTGAGTGACCTGGTACATGTACCGACCGACTGAATGAGAGAGGCATGTTTTTAATTCACTTCAGCATCGGCATGTGAGTCTACCTTGTTCATCACGGAGAGAAACGCGTGGAAGAGCTATTAATGTGTAAAACTGACTGATGTTTATATACATCAAGGGGCTTTCACATGGCTCGCATCAGTGCTGCCGAATACATTGAAGTCTATGAAGTGATGCGTCAGCGCAACCTCGGCTCCAACTTCACACCAAAGTGTTTTTCACACACATTTTTGCCTCACAAATTATGTCTTTGAAAGTACAAACCTACAAGATATATTTAAAAACTGTCCAAATTTATGAAGAGATATTGAATGTCTAATCATTTATTTTAATTCATTATTACCTTATCTCTTCCGAGTATCCAGAGACCCCAGTTATAGAACTACTACAGCAATTACATTTACCAAAAAACAAAAACAAACAAACAAAAAAACGCTATGACCTAAACATAAACGAGTCCTCTTTTTAATTTCTGCAATCAAAGCAATTGCCAATTTTTTTCTCTTCCAAATACACCGATCAGCCACAACATTAAAACCACCGGCCTAATATCGTATAAGTCCCCCTCGTGCCACCAAAACAGCTCTGATCCTTCAAGGCATGGACTCCACAAGACCTCTGAAGGTGTACTGTGGTATCTGGCACCAAGACGTTAGCAGCAGATCTGTCAGTCCGGTAAGTTGCGAGGTGGGGCCTCCATGGATCGGACTTGTTGGTCCAGAACATCCCATAGATGCTCAATCGGATTGAGATCTGGGGAATTTGGAGGCCAGGGCAACTCCTTGAACTCTTTGTCATGTTCCTCAAACCATTCCTGAACAATTTTTGCAGTGTGGCAGGGCACATTATCCTGCTGAAAGAGGCCAATGCCATCAAGGAATACCTTTGCCATGAAGGGGTGTACGTGGTCTGCAACGATGTTTAGGTAGGTGGTATGTGTCAAAGTAACATCCACATGAATGCCAGGACCCAAGGTTTCCCAGCAGAACAGTGCCCAGAGCATCACACTGCCTCTGCCAGCCTGCCTTCTTCCCATGGTGAATCCTGCTGCCATCTCTTCCCCAGGTAAACGACGCATACGCACCCAGCCGTGCACATGATCTAAAAGAAAATGTGATTCATCAGACCAGGCCACCTTCTTCCATTGCTCCATGGTCCAGTTCTGGTGCTCACGTGCCCATTGTAGGTGCTTTCGGTGGTGGACAGGGGTCAGCATGGGCACTCTGACCGGTCTGCGGCTACGCAGCCCCATACGCAGCAAGCTGCGACGCACTGTCATGCTCTGACACCTTTCTATCATGGCCAGCATTAAATTTTTCAGCAATTTGTGCTACAGTAGCTCTTCTGTGGGATCGGACGGGCTAGCCTTCGTTCCCCACGTGCATCAATGAGCCTTGGGCGCCATTGACCCTGTCGCCAGTTCACCGGTTGTCCTTCTTTGGACCACTTTTGGTAGGAACTAACCACTGCATACTGGGAACATCCCACAAGACCTGCCGTTTTGGAGTCGTCTAGCCATCACAATTTGGCCCTTGTCAAAGTCGCTCAGATTCTTATACGCTTGCCCATTTTTCCTGCTTCCAACACATGAAATTCAAGAACTGACTGTTCACTTGCTGCCTAATATATCCCACCGCTTGACAGGTGCCATTGTAACGAGATAATCAATGTTATTCACTTCAGCTTTCAGTGTTTTTAATGTTGTGGCTGTTCAGTGTGCATGTTTTCAATGTTTATTGTTCACACCTCCCGCTTTCTTGCGTGGCAAGCTCGTGAATTCGCCCCTCCGTGACGCTTTCTGCAACGCTTGTCATGTCGAGGGCAAAGTACCCCTGATGCTGGCGTTGAACAGAGCGTTGACACCTTTACTCAACTCATGTGAAATGCGCTTTACAATGACCAAAGAACATTTTTGAAACTCAAATTATAATTATTATTAGGCTGTTATTGTTGTCTTTTCTGATAAAAGTCATGCTCAGCAGTTTAAATGCGTTAGGAAAATGATACAGTACATCTGCTTTGTTCATATAATGCTTAAACATTTGACTGAAGTCAGTAGATTTGTCATGCAAATATTAATAAAGGAGAAGTTAAAGAGGTAATTGATACTCATTAATATTATTACACTATTATTGATGTCTTTTTGGATGAAAAGTTGTGCTCGGCAGTTCACAAACTAAAGGAAAATTATAGATCTGCTTTGTTCTTTTAATGCTTAAATACTATAAAGTCTCTTGGCAGATTTCGGCCGTGAACATCTCAGAATGATTCAGTGACTAGACACACAAGACACTAATTTGTTGCCACCTAGTGGCATCTCCAGAAATGGTCACGAAACTAGTCAATAAATGAAACTGAACAAATTTGTGAAACAGAAGCACAGTGGCGGTTCTAGCTTGTATGGCGCCCTGGGCGAAACCCGCTTCAACACGCCCTAAAGTTGCTGACGGGAGGGGTCTGTGCGGGTGCCACGTGCCGAACCCCACCCCCCCCCCCACAAGATGCCGCCCCCTTTTTTTTGAAACCCCAGAAAACATGTCTGTGGATAAGTGCTTGTCTCATCTTTTTCAAGCCTCATAAGTTTGCATCTCTGTGAGTTATAAACTTTAGACAACAATGACAGTCGGACCACTGATTTAAAAAAAAAAAAAAAAAATTATGAATTCACACTGGGTTGGTAGCGTGGTAATTCGGTCTTAATACCTTGGGATGTGAATTAATTTTCAATAATTCAACGATCGGAGTCAGTTTATACTGCGGTTACCACATGTAGTTGTAAAAATGGCATTACCAATAAAACGCAGAATGTCGTGGAATGTGACCTATTTGGACGAAAATGAATGTTTGTATGTGCAATTAATCAAATTAAAATTGTGATATTTCCTAGTGTGATAATTAAACTAAAAAAGTCTGATATAATTGAATAAATAAATAATCTGCAAGTGATGCGTGCTTCAACATGAATGTGTAGAGCCGTCCGCTCATACACTGAAAACACCTCATCATGATCATCAAGCGCGACAGACAGAGATCACTCTGAAGTGTGCAGCACATGCAGACTATGTATTTATTTAATTAAATCACAGCTTTATGGGGATTATTAATCACACTGGACCATGGAGCAAACGGCTTAACTGGAGGTGAGAAACTACCATTAAAAACACACAGAAACGCCAAAATTTAAATGGACGCATGTGTTTTTGTTTAAATATTACACTTGTTGGGCGCATAAAATGTCCTGCAAAATTGTGCCTTGAAAAGAGTGGGAACCATTGTAGAGCTTCTAAGCTTTCAAACGATTCCTATTTTGTGTTGGTCAAGACTGTAGTTATTAATATATTTTTTTTAAATTCTCGCAGGCCCACAGGCGGATCCGAGCTTAAAGAGTTAATGCAATTTTTACGTAAATCCCTAACAAACGTCAAACTCGTCTTTTTGTTTTAATTGCATGCTTGAAATTCCCTTAGCGTGAAGAGGATGGAGGCATCTATCACAACTGCTTGATTTTTTTAATAAATTTACAGAGAGATTATCCAGCTTGAAGCAATGCACATGAATTTATGTTTCCGCTAAAAGCATAGATATAAGATATTGTTCAGTTTCAGGTTAATCTTGTATATGAAGTGTTCTCTTTCACCGTGACCTTTTTGCTTTTCAGTCCTCACATGAATCTGTTTACTGCAGTTTATCCCAATGATGTATGTGTTCTATATGTACTCTTTCCTGAAGCGTTGTTTAATTTACATTTCAGCATGCATTCATGGCAGTTTATTATCTTACTGTATTAAACTCCACTCTCCAGGGCCGTGAATCTGAATGTGTTCCAGTAGAAGGCCAGTGGTGAGGGACACTGATGTTTCTAGTACATCTGTGACCTTCATGAAGATATTCAGATATCCTGTTCTCTCCACCTGACCTGCTGAAGATAAATGCCGGATATAACCTTTCCCTGTGAAAACCGCCTGTCAAAGGGATAAATTGTTATGAGTTTGTTCTCTGAGGTGATTCTCTTCGAGCGCTCAATGACAAAATGACAAAAGGATGTTCATTTTGTGTTCCAGTACATAAATTGTACATGTTTGGCACCATTTTATTCAATTGCTGCAAGATTTAGTTATAATAAACTGTTTGCTCAATCATTGCCTGACTTGACCATACACAAGCCCAGAGCCTGACTGATGTGCAGAGTCACTCATGAGATATGTTTTGAACTCAGAAACAGAATACAATTTGTTCTGCATGTGATATGAATCCTTAACAATCCTTTGAAATACAGCACAATAATCAATGCAGGACAACAGCGCATGTTTGAGTGGCTTACAGGTTTTGAGTTTGGACCATTGTGAGTTCACTGGTGTCACAAGAGTCCTTAAACATTCACTGATTCACTGATCAAAACTACAGTAATGTACAGCAAATCATTGAGGCAGAACCACAGTACAGTGGTGTATCAGATGGTCTATATACGTAGTATACATAGTACCAGGGGTGTAGATTCCAGGGGGGAATAATAAAAACAAGCAAGTACAATATTTATATCATAAATACCGCCCCCCCCCCCCCAACCCCCCAATGTTCAAGCCAAATCTACGCCCTTTCATAGTACTACAAGGTGCTCCAAAGAAAGCTATGGTATTACCATGGTACATGAACAAATAACATGGTATTATCATGGTAAATGCTTAAAAAACATGATATTGCCATTGCACATGTCCCAGAAATCATGGTAATAATACTATGGCACAATGTCCAACAAAACAAGGCATTACCATCGTACATGTTTAAAAAAACGTTATTACCATGGTTTATATGCAAAAATACTTGGTAATTCAATGGTACATATCCAAAAAACAGTACCATGGTACATATCTAAAAAACATGGTATTACTATGGTACAATGTCCAACAGAACATGGTAAAACCATGGTGCATGTCCAAATAACAGTACTGCTGTAGTACATGTCCCAAAAATCATGGTAATACCATGGTACATGTCTAAAAACATGGTATTACCATGGTGCATATGCAAACATACATGGTAATACAATGGTACGTGCCTAAAACATGGTATTACCATAGTACATGTCCCAAAAGTCATGGAAATACTATGGTACAGTGTCCAATAAACATGGTAATACCATGGTACATGTTAAAAAATATGGTAATGTCATGGTACATATCTAAAAACATGGTAATAAAATGGTACATATCCAAAAATACATGGTAATACCATGGTACATGTCTAAAAATATGGTATTACCATGGTTCATATGCAAAAATACATGGCAATACCGTGGTACATGTCTAAAAACATGATAATATCATGGTACATGTTCAAAAACATGGTAATACCATGGTAGATGCCTAAAACATGGTATTACCATGGTACATGTCCCAAAATCATGGTAAAACCATGGTGCATGTCTTAAAACATGGTAATACCATTGTCCATGCCTAAACATGATGGCAATACCATGGTGCATGTCCCAAAAACATGGTATTACCATAATACTGTGTCCAGAAACATGGTATTACCATGATACATGCCTAAAAACATGGTATTACCATGATACATGCCTAAAAACATGGTATTACCGTGGTACATGTCCAAAAAAAAAAAAAAAAGTATTACATGGTATTACCATAGTATATGTCCCAAAAATCATGGTAATACTATAGTACCTGTCTAAAAACGTGGTATTGCATGGTACATTGTAATATTTTTTGTAAGAGTAAACACCCTCTAAATTGTCAATATTGGAAACTACAAAGATCCACACATGAGCATCTTCAAATGGGGAAGAAATGTGTTGTAAATTGAATAGTTTCATCAATATCAGATTTATCAGATTCATGTGTGTTTTGTTGAAGACTCAACATGAGTGATATTTCTGTTATTGGTGGATTAAATCAAACTTTACTCCAGGTCATTTAATACAGATGTGGTTATAATGCTGCTATTTATAATTCTGTTGTACACATGTTAAGTTTCTCTACTGTGAGAACAAGAGCTGAAATGAGCTGCATTAATTCATGTCTGTTGGCATTTTGAGGTTATGAACTTACTGACAGATCATATCAAACTCTTTTCTCTTCAGATACAAGTGAGAGTTTACAGCGCCTCCTGTATTAATCACTTCTGCTTTATTAGCAGTGTTTACTAAGGCAAGACATATAATGTAAATGTAATTAATGGGGAATGAAAAAAATCAGTATAGCCTAATTTAATAGATTTCTGTTGGTTTTGTAATGATACAGTTAGAATTGAAAATGTAACAGGTAAAATAGCTACAATGTCTCTGATTGTGGGTTCAAATGAAAGCTTGTCACTTTTATCTCCACAGTATTATGTGTTACAGTCTTTAATCGGACTGCTCGATATGTTGGAAAGTGATTTGTGACACGAATGATAGCTGTGCCATTTATAATCCGTATCCATAGCAACAAACTCCCAAATATAGCAATAACAGTGATCAATCACTGCAAGAGATCTTCTGGAAGTTGCCATTAGGCGAGGAAGTTCTTGTGTCATAAAGTGCTTATTTTTAATGCTTTGCCGGGTCAAAAATGAAGGGGGGCTCGGAGCAAAAATGGCACTAAAAATGACTAAAATACCCCCGAAATTCAAAATGTGGGGGCAGAAAATGCCCTCGTAATCAATTCTGTTATTTATGAGTAAAATGGTCCTAGTTATACATATTATGGCATGAATATGAGCTGATGTTGATTTTATTAGGGTTAGTAATTGGTAGTAAATTCTAAATTTTCAGAATTTTTATTAATGAATTTAACTTATTTGATGAGACACAGCTTATGATTAAAATGGTTAGAAAAAAAAATATGCCCTCATATTTCATATTGCCCCTGGTGGATTTTTGTGTTGCCACCCGCAATTTTTCATACTCAAATTTAAAAGCTCACCATTCACACATACTGTGGACTAATTGCAAAAAATTAGCCTCAAGCCTAATCTTAAGCTAAACTGATTTTTATTTTATTTTTTATTTCAGTTGTCCTAACTTTGTAAGCATATAATTCTGGTTCTGTTTACTCTACCTCACTTTGAAAAGTCTCATTTTATTCCACAAGATGGCAGAAAGCACTAGAAAGATTTTTTTCTCTATCACATTCCATCGCAATATACAGATCTGAAATGTAGGTGGCGCTCTAACGCATTTTATCCCTCACAGATGTGCTCGTCCATAGACATTCAGTCTAATGTTTAGTTCAAGCACCACCCTCATTATTTCATTGAATATCTCGGCCTCTGAGTGGACTAGAGTTCCCTTTTCAATGATATATAACATTTTATCATCAATAGTCAAAAACATATTTTTCTGATTATTCGTTATGCATGATTTTCCTTCTGGATGGCATATTTTGTTCTGGACATCTAAGATATAACATTGGATTATTCACACAATCAAGCTCACAGACAAGTAAAAATGGCTCATTTTTTGGAGAACTTCCTAAGGTAAAAGCAGATATAAAGTTTTTAGCTATTTGGGGCTTACAGCAGCAGTTATCGGAGCATAAAAGAGATGTTTGTATTTGATGACTTACAGAAATCATATTTCACTTTGTGATTCTTTTGAAAATCTTTTAAACTGTGGTATTAGTGCAACAAAATAAACTATACAGTCACATTCCTGAGAATGAGAGCTTTCATTTAATATATGACTTGTCCATTTATGTGCTATGTGAAGGACTTTTATTTTCATGTAAATATTTCTACCCCATTCCCTCTAGGGGGCGCTAATTTTCAACACGAATGTTTTGAGGCCTTATTTTGTTATTTTAAGTAACATAAATGCAGAAGTAATGGCTATTCTGAAAAGTTCAGATTCTAAGCTTTCAAACAATACCTCATATGTCTGACTTATGTATACGGAGACTTTAACGTTTTAAGTGTAAATATTTTAGCGATATAGCGCCCCCTTTGGACATGATGGCGTATCCATAAAGTTTCAACTGAATTTCTGATACTGATGCTTAGATTAAAATTATTATACAGTTGTATGGAAAAAAGAGGCCATATATGATAATTAACAATTAAGAGATCTGGGGCTGGTTGTCATATTTTTTAATTTAGTGAAAAAATTTTTAGGGTATGTTTGTATATGAAAGTCAATTTTTGTAATATGCCCATACCTTAAAGCCCTGACTACAAAAAAAAAAAAAAAACTTTAAAAACTTAAATAAAAATAAATAAAAAACTCCATTATTGCAAAGGAGGGGAAAAAAGGATTTATGCAGTTAGACTTTTGTTTCAAATCCTTATAATGTAGTTACTGAGATATAGCCCTTGTGACAGCGTCCTCAAGTTAAAACTATTCATCATTTTGATACATTTTCCTTTTAAATCCAAAACTTAGCTTCTAATTTATTTCCACAAATGGTGAAGCAAAGTGAGCTTTCCCTCTCAGTCAGGACCAAAGTGAGTCAAATGATATCGGACAGTGTTTGTCGAGATGTTCTGATTTTAAACAGCACACTGTAGATCAGATTTTTTCCTGGTAACGTTTGTTACATACACTGACACGTATTCATGTTAAACAACAAGAGCTCGCAGCCGTGGGAACAAAGACGCTGAACAACAAAGATGGAAAACAATCGTGACAAATCTCTCCGTCTGAACATCTCTGATCAAACACATTCAAACGCTGAGAGACACTGAACCAGAGAGCTTCAGTTCAGATTTTACTTCGGTTTTATTCTATGAAATAACCTCATGTACTTCAGTGCAACTTAGTAGAGTGATGCATGTCCTGAAATCTTGTGAAACACTCCTCACAGGCTATTATATATATCCATATCACCTCATTAGGGGCCGAGCCCCAAAGGAGCTAGCCCTTATTGTATCCATTAGTATTGTTATGAATTTTCTGGCTGGGAGTCTATGGCAGCCCTATGTACCGTACATAGGAAAATTATGAAATTTGGCACACTGATAGGGGTGGACATGGATAGCCCCTATACCAAATTTGGTTTCTCTAGGTCATACTCTATAATGCCACCACTAGTTTTAAAATTCACTTTTCTTTTGCGTGTATCTTTTGAACCTTTGTACTAGAGACACCATTTTTTTTTTTGTCTTATTACTCTCCTCCTGATGATTCATATGGACCCCTTACATTAAAACTCAGCCCGTTACAGTGGCTGTCATCATGTCCTTCAAAGTTCAAAATAATCTCCAGACCGAGCCGCACAGAACTGATCAGAAATCATTTGAATGCTACCGTTCAGAAATTATGCCAATGCGAAGTTAACGAGGTTGATGCGAAAATGTAATTGAGGCTGTATCTCGGCAATGCTTTGTCCTATCAAAACGAAATTTGGTATGTTTCATCAGAACCATGATCCGAGGCAACATGCAAAGTTTGGTGACAGCGCCACCTATGGGTCAAGAAATGTAAAAATTGGCTATTTATGCTCATAACTTTTGAACCGTTAGTTCTACAATTATGATTCCTTGGGTCTCGGGTGTCTTTGGATTCCTTGGGTCATGAGGATTTCAAAAATATACATTTTTCCAACATCAGCCATATAACCTCTCCACCATTTTGAATTTAATGAAAAAGTAATGTATATATTAAACACTATGTCAGATTTGAATGAAAATTGGAAGCGGTCTTCAACAGCATGTCCTCAGGGTACCTAAGCAGTTTGGAGACAGCACCACATTATGGTCTTAATGCTTAGTCAATTTAAGATGTACAACTTTTCATGTATCAATGCATCCTTATTCTAAGTCTTCTGAATTGGGCAGAGATACATTTCTATATTATTTTATTTAACACCTGCTGCTCTCAGTTTGGAATGTCTCTTTGACACTTTTGGGCTGTGCCAACTGAATGGCCCAGTGGTTAACGCTTTGGAATACAGGTCAAATGTTGTGAGTTCGAGTACAGGAAAGAGCAGTTTTAAGATGTGTACTTCCGTACGACAGTATTTTCTCAGAAATAGTTGTAAACTTTCAACCTAGAATGCCTCTTTGATGTCAGGCAGACTTGTCAATTGTGTAGCTCAGTGGTTAGAGCTCTGGGCTTCAGTTCAAAAGACTGGGTGAACCCCAGTTTGATATCCGCTTCAGCTTGTGTATATGTTGTGACTCTGTTGTGCCGGAGCTCTTTGCATTGTGCTTAGGGAATGGCTTTAGGGCTTGGTCCTGGTCATTGCTGCTTGCAGCTATTTTTTTGACTGTTATTGTACCATAATGAAATCAGTACATTTCTAGCGCTATTTGAAGCAGAAAACCATCATGCCACTTGTACCATTTCTGCACTACATAGTATGTATACTAAGTGTTGGGATGTAATGGACTACATGTAATCTGGATAATTAGATTGCATTACAATTTTAAATGCATGTAATCAGATAACGGATTACACGACTACATATCGATTACATTACCTATCAGTCATGATTTGAATTGAAAAAAACACAATGTTTGCTAAAGTTTAAGTTAGTACTTGGTACTTAGTAATTGCTACTGCTGTAAGTAACACTTAAAATTAGAATTTCATAAAAAATTGCAATCAGTAATCCAAAAATAATATAATTAGATTACCTAAAAAGTGTAATCTAAAATATCTCTGAAATTATTTCTGATGAGTCTAGAATGAGTCAAGTCAAGCATTGCATGGGCACAGTGCAAAAAATAATTGTACAAAATTTCACAATATTTTCATTTTAAACATTTTAAAAATTACACAAAATGTAATACTTGTTTTCTAAAAATAAATCTAACCAAATGTAGTTACAAATATGCTTATAACAAGAAATAACTATTAGCCAACTGGGTAAGAAAAAATAACTTGATTCAAAGGAGAAAACAAGTTTATTTTTCTCTTAACATGCTGCATTCATCTTGCCATCAATTTCCACAAGATTCCCCGTGCCTTTAGAGCTCACCCCCCCCCCCCCCCCAAAACATCAGTGAGCCACCACCATGCTTCACGGTGGGGATGGTATTCTTTTCACTATAGGCCTTGTTGACCCCTCTCCAAACATAGCGCTTTTGGTTGTGACCATAAAGCTCTATTTTGGTCTCGTCACTCCAAATTACAGTGTGCCAGAATCTGTGAGGTGTGTGAAGGTGTTGTCGGGCATATTGTAACCGAGCTTTTTTGTGGCATTGGCATCTTTCTGGCAACTCGACCATGCAGCTCATTTTTGTTCAAGTATCATCGTATTGTGCTCCTTGAAACAACCACACCGTCTTTTTCCAGAGCAGCCTGTGTTTCTCCTGAGGTTACCTGTGGGGTTTTCTTTGTATCCTGAACAATTCTTCTGGCAGTTGTGGCTGAAATCTTTCTTGGTCTATCTGACCTTGGCTTGGTATCAAGAGATCCCTGAATTTTCCACTTCTTAATAAGTGATTGAACAGTACTGACTGGCATTTTCAAGGCTTTGGATATCTTTTTATATCCTTTTCCATCTTTATAAAGTTCCGTTACCTTGTTACGCAGGTCTTTTGACAGTTCTTCTCTGCTCCCCATGGCTCAGTATCTAGCCTGCTCAGTGCATCCACGTGAGAGCTAACAAACTCATTGACTATTTATACACAGACACTAATTGCAATTTAAAAAGCCACAGGTGTGGGAAATTAACCTTTAATTGCCATTTAAACCTGTGTGTGTCACCTTATGTGTCTGTAACAAGGCCAAACATTCAAGGGTATGTAAACTTTTGATCAGGGCCATTTGGCTGATTTCTGTTATCATTATGATTTAAAAAGGAGCCAAACAACTATGTGATAATAAATGACTTCAAATGATCATTATCCTTAAATAAAACTGTATATACTGTATATATATATATATATATTACACTTCAGTGTATGTGTGTTCTGCTGTATACTGCACACTTGGGCTGATATATTTTATACATACAAAAAATCGACATATTAGTATACATGCTCCACACTGTACAATTGCTTAATATAATGATGCAAAATACTGTATGCTAGTATGCTATACTGAACATTTATTTAGTGTTAAATGATGTGTACTTTTTCCAAATGCTATTTAAAAATAAAACTAGTATATTTTGTATTCAATATCAAACATATCCAGTGTTGTTTAATGTGTTTTTGTCTTTCTTTTTTGTGCATGGGCTATGATAAAGAGATTTGAATAATAGTAATTTAATTGCATGTAGTTATCATGTTATTTAACCCTTAGAGATCCAGCGTAGCAGAACATTTGTAAACAGTAATTAAACAATACCTATTATTTTATTAAAAATGAACTAAAAAAACTACATATAACAGTAGCTGAAACTGAACTGTATCACAACAACAATTTTGGTGGGAAAAAGCAGCATACTGAATGTCACATCTTGCTAAAGTCACACTTTAGGAACTAAAAAAAGATTGTTATAATCAGTGGCTTCCTAAAAACATGTTCAAAGAGGAAAAAAGAAAATATATCATCAGTCTTGCTTAGGTCTCTGAGGGCTCAAGAGATTTGCAGATCTAAATTGCATATATTCAGGTGTTCTTCTGCAATTATCACATCATCAGACTGTATCATTAGTTTAATGATCTGTTTATATTCGCAGATAAACATCCCTGTGATGCAGAAATTTAGAAATGAGTCTCAGTGACACAGATGGCCAGTTCAACAGGGGTCACACTCGTACCGCTCCAATCAACAGTCCTGCTGAGGTAAACCTTCAGTCAGACCTGTGTGTTTAAGATATAAAATTAGTCACTTTGTAAGGGTCAAAACAAGTTAAGCAGGCTAGCATCTGTTACATACCACAGAAAATTATTTCAGTTTGTCCCTCACTTTGTAAAACCTAACAAAAGTTTGTTACAGTAATGAACGTATGAATGGAAGTCTATGGGACAAGTGTAGCAGAGGGTTTAAAAGCAGAAAAGCAAATTGTGTATGTTTGAATTCTTTTTTCTTTTTTTTTTTTTTAGCAATAAAGTGTCTAAATCGTTCTTTTAGCGGTCAGACTACTTTTATTGGTGGATGAGCATCTGGTTATGTGTAAGTGATGTGATTCCTGTTGGTGGAGTTTACTCTATGTAAACACAACTTTATGTATTATTACGACACGCCCCTTTTTCTGTATCCTTGGAGTTGGGGGCCATTCAACTGAATGTGTTACCATGTTAAAAACACTAGACGTATCACAACAAATGGAGCAGAATTCAGGTGTCTCAAGACACATTTTGTAAAGTTATGTTAAAAGTTCTTTTAAACCTCCTATGGTAATAAAACACGTCACCTCCCTTTGGTATTCGCGGTTCATATATTTAGACATTATCAGACTATTATTTGTCAAAGTTTAGCATTTTAAAATGGATGTTTTTGCAGTTATTGTCATTATGCTTGCAATCAAACCTGACCATGGTGTTACAAAGAGAAGACACAGAATAAGCATTTTACTATTAATAATTTATTTCAAACATAAAAATGTAATAACAAAGTAAATGCATAATAATGTCCAGAAAATGAACATCAAGAAACAGAAATGAACTGCACAATTCTGAAAATTCAATTAGAGTATAAAACAGAAGTATCAGAGTAAACATTTTGTAGTTTCAAACTTTCTGAAGTTAAAATGTATTTTGCAAATGTGTGTGTGTGTGTATGTTTGTATGTGTGAGTGTGTGTGAGTGTGAGTGTGTATATCTGTGTGTGTGTGTGTGTGTGTCTGTGTGTGTGTGTGTGTGTGTGTCTGTGTGTGTGAGTGTGAGTGTGTATATCTGTGAGTGCGTGAGTGTGTGTGTGTGTGTGTAAGTGTGTCAAATTGCTGTCATCAACTGGAAAACAACAGATGACTTGTAATGCCAACAATGACCAAAAGACGGGTGTAGAGCTCCACTTATTGATGCCCTGGTTCTGTGTGTGTGTGTGTGTGTGTGTGTGTGTTCTGCGTTTTGAGTGTGTTATCGTCTCACCCCTTAATTTCTGAGTGTGTGTGTTTAGCATTGTGACTGATTTATTTATTTATTTATTTATTTATTTTTAAAAAGCTCTGTGCTATAGTCTCACCAGTTCATTTGTGTGTGTGTGAAAGTGTGTTTGTGTGTGAGTGGGTGTCTATGTCTTGCACTGACGAAGTTTTAGAGTCTCACTCTGTAATTTCTATCAGTTTTTTCTGCATTGTGGCTGATTTATTGATTGTATTTGACGGATAAAAAATAAATTGCTCTGTTTTTGGTCTGTACCATTCATTTTCAATGGTTGGTCAATTTTGACCATGAATACCAAAGGTGTCGCTTTTTTTTTTTTTATGACCACTTTACGACTAATCAAATCAAGCCCAATTAAAAAAAAAAAAAAAAAATTATGTTCATATGGCAAATGGAGTAAAAGTCACCAAGTCTTGTATTGCTTTTTTTATCCCCTTTTCTCCCAATTTGGAATGCCCGATTCCCACTACTTAGTAGGTCCTCGTGGTGGCGCGGTTACTCGCCTCAATCCGGGTGGCAGAGGACAAGTCTCAGTTGCCTCCACTTCTGAGACCGTCAATCTGCGCATCTTATCACATGACTCATTGTGCATGACACCGCGGAGACTCACAGCATGTGGAGGCTCATGCTACTCTCCACAATCCACACACAACTTACCACACGCCCCATTGAGAGCGAGAACCACTAATCACAACCACGAGGAGGTTACCCCATGTGACTCTACCCTACCTAGCAACCGGGCCAATTTGATTGCTTAGGAGACCTGGCTGGAGTCACTCAGCACACCCTGGATTTGAACTCGCAACTCCAGGTGTGATAGTCAGCATCAATACTCACTAAGCTACCCAGGCCCCCAAGGAAAACATTTTTATGAAATTAGGAAAATGTATTGAGGTAAAAAATGACCGAATACCATAGGAGGGTTAACTTAACATGGTATTTATGACACGAGACTCTGAAAAAAACAGCGAGACACAGCACAGCGGTCAAAGACATCCGGATAGCACATGTTTACTTAGAAAAACAATTACAAATAGCACAGACAGATGCAAAAATGTTTTCGGTGTGAAAGGCTCCTTAGTAGGCAATTTTATCACACCAATCTCATGTTAATGTGTTTAATGTTTAAATCTTGAAATCTAAACAGTGTGTACTTCAATGTTTTTTTACAAACTGAGTGACGAGTCGTGCTGAATAATTTTCTGTGGTAATCAACAGATATGGGGAATATTAAGAACAGATGGTAAATGTTGATATTCAGGTCATTGTGTGCATCCAGATGAAAGGGCTCATGGATTGAGTTTTGATTTGAGCTGCTGGCATGTAAATGAATCTGTGCTATATGTATTTATTTTTATTTTTATAAAGAAAACCTGCCTCTGAGGTTTTCCATCACACATGAAGCTGTGTGTGTGAGGGAATATCACTGATTCTGTGTACAAACACTGTTATTTGGCTAAGGATAACAATTTCAGAAGTCTGACTGCAGTTCTAGCTTGTCGTTCACTCTGGAGTTTGTAGATTAGCTTTTCACTGTGTCAAAGTCAATTGGTTTCACCGTTGCAAATAAACCACCTGAAGCTGACATTTTCATACTGTAAAGAGTGTGTGAGTTTAAATGGAAGAGATGTTTTCAATGAGCAGGTGATTTTAGACTCTGGATACTGACGAACCATGTTAACATAATAATGAAGCTAGCTGAACGTCAATACATGAGAGTTCTCAGGACAGAGCTGTGGTTTTACACAGATTCACACGACTGGGCGTCATTCACCTTTGCTTCTGTTAAATGTCTTTTTATGTGTGTCTTGTTTGTTTCCTTGTTCTGGCTGACCTTTTGCAAATCATATTGACTCCAAACATGTTTAAAACTGAGATCTGAAGTAGAAAATTGCCCTTTAACAAATAGAGGTATGTTTTTTTCTATGTAGAGTGAGGACTGGATTGGAAGGGTTTGGTTTGGTTTGGTTTGGTTTGGTTTGGTTTAGTCTTGATTGGTGTGGTTTGGATTGGTTGGATCTCATTTGGTTTGGTCTGGTCTTGTTTCATATTATTAGGCTAGTTTAGTTTGTTTCGTCTTGTTTTGTTTGGGTTGAGCTTGTTTGGTTTTGTCTATTTTTGTTTGGTTTTGTCTTATTTGTTTTTGTCTTGTTTTGTTTTGTTTGGTCTTGTTTGGTTTGGTCTGATCTTGTTTTGTTTGGTTTGGTCTCATTTAGTTTGGTCTTGTTTTGTTTAGTTTGTTTTTTTTTTTTGGTTTGGTCTTACTTTCATTGTTTTCATTTAATTTGCTATGATCTTATTTGTTTTGGCTTGGTCTCATTTAGTTTGATGGTCTTTTTTTGTTTGTGTTGATCTTGTTTGGTTTGGTCCCTTTTTGTTTGGTTTTGTTTGATCTCATTTGGGTTTGGATGTGTTTGGTTTAGTTTGGTTTGATCTTGTTTTATTTATTTATAAATTGTTTGGTCTTTTGCTTGGTTTGGTCTTGTTTGGTTTGATCTAATTTGGTTTGGTCTGGATTTGTATTATTTGGTTCATTTAGTTTGGTTTGGTCTGGTGTTGTTCTGTTTGATTTGGTCTTGTTTGGTTTGGTGTGGTATTGTTTTGTTTTGTTTAGTCTCTTTGGTTTCGGTTTTGTCTTGTTTGTTTTGGTCCTTTTTGTTTGGTTTTGGTTTGATCTTATTTGGGTTTGGTTTTGTTTGATTAAGTCTCATTTAGTTTGTTTTTAATTAGTCTTGTTTGGTTTGATCTCATTTGGTTTGATCTGGTCTTGTTTTGTTTTGTGTTGTTTTGTTTGGTCTTGTTTAGTTTGGTTTGATTTTGTTTTTTTATTTATTTTTTGGTCTTTTGCTTAGTGTGGTCTTCTTTGGTTTGATCTCATTTGTTTTGGTCTGGTTTTGTTTTGTTTTGTTTTGTTTTGTTTTGTTTGGTCTGGTCTTGTTCTGTTTGGTTTGGTCTAATTTGGTTTGGTCTGGTTTTGTTTGTTTTGTTTTGTTTTGTTTTGTTTTGTTTTGTTTTGTTTTGTTTGGTCTGGTCTTGTTCTGTTTGGTTTGGTCTGATTTGGTTTGGTGTGGTGTGGTATTGTTTTGGTTGTTCTTGTTTGATTTGGTCTTGTTTGGTTTGGTTTAGTCTCATTTGGTTTGATCTTGTTTCGATTGGATTTCCTTGGTTTGGTCTCTTTTAAGTTGGTTTATATTACTCTTGTTTGGTCGGTCTCATTTGGTTTGGTCTGGTCTTGTTTAGTTTGGTTTGATTTGATTTTGGTTTGTTCTTGTCTGGTTTGGTCTCATTTGGTTTGGTCTGGTCTTGTTTTGTTTTGTTTGGTATGGTCTCATTTAGTTTGGTCTGGTCTTGTTTTGCTTGGCTTGGTCTTGTTTAGCTTGATCTCATTTGGTTTGGTCTGGTTTTGTTTTGTTTGGTCTTGTTTAGTTTGGTTTGATTTTGTTTTATTAATTTATTTTTTGGTATTTTGCTTAGTTTGGTCTTGTTTGGTTTGATCTCATTTGGTTTGGTTTATTTAGTTTGGTTTGGTCTAATTTGGTTTGGTTTGGATTGGTTTGGTTTGGTGTGGTATTGTTTTGGTTGTTCTTGTTTGCTTTGGTCTTTTTTTGGTTTGGTTTAGTCTTGTTTGGTTTGGTTTGATCTTGTTTGGTTTGGTTTAATCTCGTTTTGTTTGGTTTGGTTTGGTCTCGTTTAATTTGGTTTATATTACTCTTGTTTGGTTGATCTCATTTGGTTTGGTCTGGTCTTGTTTAGTTTGGTTTGATTTGATTTGATTTTGTTTTGGTTGTTCTTATTTGCTTTGGTCTTGTTTGGTTTGGTTTGATCTCGTTTGGTTTGGTTTTGTTTTGTTTGGTCTCGTTTAAGTTGGTTTATATTACTCTTGTTTGGTCAGTCTTATTTGGTTTGGTCTGGTCTTGTTTAGTTTGGTTTAATTTGATTTTGTTTTGTTTGTTTTTGTTTGGTTTGGTCTCTTCATATTTGATTTTGGTTTGGTCTTGTCTGGTTTGGTCTCATTTAGTTTGGTCTGGTCTTTTTTTGTTTTATTTGGTTTGGTCTCATTTAGTTTGGTCTGGTCTTGTTTTGTTTTATTTGGTATGGTCTCATTTAGTTTGGTCTGGTCTTGTTTTGCTTGGCTTGGTCTTGTTTGGCTTGATCTCATTTGGTCTGGTCTGGTCTTGTTTTGTTTGGTCTTGTTTGGTTTGATTTTGTTTTATTTATTTGTTTTTTGGTATTTTGCTTAGTTTGGTCCTGTTTGGCTTGATCTCATTTGGTTTGGTCTGGACTTGGTTTTGTTTTGTTTATTTAGTTTGGTTTGGTGTGGTATTGTTTTGGTTGTTCTTGTTTGCTTTGGTCTTGTTTGGTTTGGTTTGGTTCAGTCTCATTTGGTTTGGTCTTGTTTTGTTTGGTTTGGTTTTGTTTGGACTCATTTAAGTTGGTTTATATTACTCTTGTTTGGTCGATCTCATTTGGTTTGGTCTGGTTTTGTTTTGTTTTATTTGGTATGGTCTCATTAATTTGGTCTGGTCTTGTTTTGCTTGGTTTGGTCTTGTTTGGTTTGATCTCAATTGGTTTTGTGTGGTCTTGTTTTGTTTGGTTTGGTGTCATTTAGTTTTGTTTGGTCTTGTTTTGTCTGGGTTGATCTTGTTTGGTTGGGTCCCATTTAGTTTAGTTTGGTCTTGTTTGGTTTAGTCTAATTTTCATTTTTTCCATTTTGTGTGTCTTGATTTAATTTGGTTTGGTCCTGTTTTGTATGGTTTTTGTTTTTTTGTTTGACTTTGTAATAAAGATGACTTTTTCTCAATTGATTTCTCTAAAATCTCTATAAACATAAATGCAGGCATTAAGTTTGTTGGTAAATTCTGATTCACATCTCTTTCTTCAAAGGCTGTAGAAGAACTACTGGTGCTGCATTTGCACTCTGCCTCCAGGGTAAGACACGAACCTCGCCTCATATCACACCAACAAACGCAAGCAAGAGAACGTGCTGGTCTGCAGTCCAGATCTGTGGTGTCTACTCTGGCGGGCAGGATTAATCTATGATATATACCCGAGTGAGCCGCCTAAGGGCAGAGATGGCATACAACATCACTGGACTCACGAGTCATGGAAGGAAATCTGAAAGTGCTCATAGTTTCTGCCTCAAGCACTGAAGTATATGAAGCATTGAGAGAAAGATGTAGAAAATTATAGCCTATGGCTTGCATTGATTCACATACCTTGCATTGAGACTAGGGCTGAACAATATGGTAAAAAAAAAAAAAAACTACTTTGATATTTTTCAAACTTTTTCAATAATAAATCAATATTAATGTATTGGTGGCTTAAATGTCTTGAGACCATATAAACATGGTCTTGGAGTGGATCTGGGTCTCGTTACTCAGTGTCTTGGTCTGGATCTGGGTCTTGGCTTATGGTCTTAGTCAAGACCTCAGTGTATTTATTACCAGTGCACTAAATGTGATAATTATTTCAACCACTATTATTTCAACCACTATGTTCGCTTCTGACCAACTCATTGATGAGGGTGGAGTTCAAACTGCCTCTCACGTGACGTAAGAACATAAGCCTCCTCTGCATAGATATTCATACATAGATACCACATTAGCAGCTGTTCCTATGGACTGCGATACTGTTCCCACACAAAAGCAGTTTATGCAGCGGTCTGAGGCACTTCCTCAATTCACTTGAATTAAAACCAATTCAAACAGCTCTTCTTCTTGACCATCCCAAGATGACACCACAGTTGACGTATCCAAACCAGCCAAATGAGGCATCTATGTATGAATGGCGAACAGCCACAATAGAGGAAGAAGATTCTTCAAATATAAATTCAGCATCTTGGTTCATTTTTTTTAATTTATTTTTTTCCTCCCCTTTTCTCCCCAATTTGGAATGCCCAATTCCCAATGCGCTCTAAGTCCTCATGGTGGCGTAGTGACTCGCCTCAGTCCGGGTGGCGGAGGACGAATCTCAGTTGCCTCCATGTCAGAGACCGTCAATACGCGCATCTTATCACGTGCCTTGTTGAGCGCATTACCGTGGAGATGTAGTACATGTGGAGGCTTCATGCTATTCTCCGCGGCATCCACGCACAACTCACCATGCGTCCCACAGAGAGCGAGAACCACACATTATAGCGGCTACGGGGAGGTTACCCCATGTGACTCTACCTTCCCTAGCAACCGGTAGCAATTTGGTTGCTTAGGAGACCTGGCTGGAGTCACTCAGCACGCCCTGGATTCGAACTCACGACTCCAGGTGTGATAGTCAGCGTCAATACTAGCATCTTGGTTAATTAAAAATGTACTGCCTGGTTCTTGGACCGACAGGTCTTGGTCTGGATCTGGGTCTTGAAGGGTCTAGTCTTGGTCTGGGTCTTAGTGGGTCTGGTACTGGTCTAGGTATGGGTCTTAGGGGGTCTGGTATTGGTCTGGGTCTGGGTCTTCGAGGGTCTGGTACTGGTCTGGGTATGGGTCTGGTATTGGTCTGGGTATGGGTCTTAGGGGGTCTGGTATTGGTCTGGGTCTTGGAGGGTCTGGTATTAATCTGGGTATGGGACTTAGGGGGTCTGGTATTGGTCTGGGGATGGGTCTGGTATTGGTCTGGGTATGGGTCTCAGGGGGTCTGGTATTGGTCTGGGTATGGGTCTTATGGGGTCTGGTATTGGTCTGGTTCTTGGAGGGTCTGGTATTGGTCTGGGTATGGGTCTTAGGGGGTCTAGTATGGGTATGGGTTTTGGAGTGTCTGGTATTGGTCTGGGTATGGGTCTTGGAGGGTCTGGTATTGGTCTCGGTATGGGTCTTGGAGTGTTTTAAATTTTTTAATTAAACAAACATCCAAGTAAATCCAAGATCTAACATCCAGGTAACATACAATAATAAACATTAAAACTGCTACTTCCTTTGGAACTTCCACATTCTGCTCTATATTTTCTGCAAATCCACCCAGCTGCTTATTAGTGTGTTATATTTCATTTAGATCACTGAATTACTGGAAAATCTGTAAGTTTTATTATGTGAAATTACATCATCTCTGTTAAATTCTCAGCTCTCTGCAGACACACAGCCAGATTCATTGCAGGTAATTAATATGCATCTTAATTAACATACACATTAGGTTGTGATACTAATTTATGAGGCTCATATGTGCTCTTGCAGCACATGAGACGAAGGTTTAAGGGAAATCCAGTTTTGCGAAGGCCTAGTCTCTAATAACAAGAGTGATGGAAAACATATATTATATATCATCAATAACATCATAACATTAGTGTTTAAAGACATAAAGTTAACATGAAATTACATTCGCAACCCATTTTACTGGTGTTATGAGATGTATTTCCGAATGAAGGATATTTAATGAGAACAAAATGTAACGATTTTATTAATGTGGAATTGATTGTATGTTGTAAAGTGTCTCTATATGACAGGTGGCTGAAAAATAAGAGGGCTTGATGGTATTAAATGAAAAGGAAGGTTGTTTCAGAGGCGGAGCAATTTATTACATTTTGATGAAAGATTACAGACATATTTTTTTCTCTTTAAAATAACGTATGATGAATTGGCACAATAAGTCCAGGATTGTATTTTAAGCATTAACTTTCAACTTTGATTTTATTTGCAGTGTGCAATAATACAGTACATGATAAACAAAAATAACCAAGTATGCAAACGTCACAGATTTCAAAAAGAACTCAAACATTTCTCATCTAATTTTAAATATATGCTAAATAATAAACAGTGTTGGGTGTAATCTAATTACAAATTAGCTATTGTAATATAATTACTTTTTAATTACAATTCTTGTAATCAGATTACAGTTACTGACTTAGTATAATTTCTGTAGAATTTAAAACATGAATTATGTTCATATGTGCGCCAGTAAACAAGGAGTAAATATAAACATTATCTTGAATTCGTTGATCAGAAAAACTAAAAACGTTTCTGTGTAAAGGGTTTTAGAAAGTAAAGTAATTTGGTAATTTTTTGAAGTAAAATAATCTGATTACATTTTTTAAAATTTATAAAAACTTACCCAACACTGAAAAAAATCAAGATACCAAAGTCTGCAATCAAAAGTCAGTTTTGAGGAATTATAATGTAAATGCATTTCTGCATTTCTAAATCACTCAGTCTGTTTATATGCCCGTCCTTGCATTTCCCAAATGTACATTTCCAAATCAATTAAAGCGTCAGGTTTGATTTTATTTTCGATGCATTAGCATGTCAGGCATGCCTGAGACGGGCAGCGTGCCATTCTAGATAAATCACTGTCACTCACCGCGCTGACACTGCACATTGTATTGTCATAGTGTCAGTTTGAAGAATAATGCAGCCACTTGCAAAACTGAACAAACCCGCTCGCTCCAGAACCAACGTCAGCCGTGAGACGGCCATGAAGACTGTTGCTGCTGTTTATTGTTGTGCGAGAGACATATACAGCAGTAATCCTCGTGCATCTCCTTCTTTTCTTTCTCTTTCAACACACAGGTTTCAGAATGTGCAGTGAATTAAAGTTATACAGTATTCCTTTGAGACACTCCAAATTTGGTTGATGCACTTAAAAAGGCTCTGGGGAAAAGGGGCGCAAATTAAATTAACCAATTCTCCACTTGAAATTGCACTGTTGACTTTCTGTAATATGAGAAATTCTCACAACAGACTGATTAAAGTGAAACAGTAGTTCACCCCAAAAATATTTAATCACCCATATGTTGTTCCAAACCCATATGACTTCAGGTGGAAATATTTATTTTTATTTGCTTAGAAAACATCCACAGAAAATTCCATGGAAACACATTTACTGAATATTGTCCTATAGAATTTATATGTGCATCAAAAAAAATAATGTGACTCTTAACCTCCTGAGACCCGAGTGTGACTGCTGTGTGTATTTTTCATTCCCCTTTTTGATTTGTAACTAGTAGCACATAATAAACAAGCAAAATAATAATAATAATAATTCTAGAGCACATAGCATTCCTAGAAATGTATGTCCTCATATGTGGACAGCGGGACTAAGTTGTGAAATTTTAAATAATACTAAGCTATAGAAAGTCAGATATTTTTTATCAAATTGTTTATGATGTGTCCAGGAGTGTTGATTATTCATGTTTCTGAGACGTTACAGACATTACATCAGATTTAAAGTAATGTCCAGCATCATCCAATCACTGTCAACCATGTTAAAATAAAATGATACATTATAAATTCTGAATCTATGTACTGATTATCATTGTCACATGTCTGTCAAACATGTTGAGTGATCCAAACATCATCTGCAGCCTGAAACTGAACTTTTGATCAGATTTTAGGAGTGAATGCACTTAACTGCATAGAGAGATGTAGGATGCTCCCTTGCTCCCTATTTAGTGAATGACTTAACCTCCAGTGTGCTGTCTGTCTGCACTGGTCTCAGAACAGTTTGAAATGCACCTTATTTTCATCCTAACTCCATATAAAGCCTCTGAAAGACACATTTTCAGCTTTTGGATGAACTCATTTATTCTCAATGTGATAATGTACAGTAAATATATAGGAATGCATTTATTAATGTTAATGAATAGAACCGTATTGTACAGTGATAACAAAATAAAATATAACAAAATGTATATTAAAATGAACCGAAATGATCCACAGATGTGTTCATGTTGTTGTTCAGGTTATTCAAAATATCTAACATGTTTTTTCATCTTTGGAGGGAATATTGTCCCAAAATCCACATATGTGGACATCATGTTTATCAGCGCGCTGACACGCAAAAAATGAATGAATTTTTTAAAGCGGCATATCAAATGAAACTAGAGATTCTCCTCTTTACAACTAAACAGGTTTCAGTGAAAAAACCTAAAGAGGTTTTTTACCAGAGGCACTTTTGTTAGCGCTGCGCCCGTAGAAGCGCTTCACGGAAATCAACATCATGTTGTTGTGTCACGTCTCCGGTGCGCCATAATTTTAACCCTTAAATGACAGTCTAGAGTCTTGTGAACAGTATTCAGTCAGTTTAAAGTCATTTAAATTATGCGTTGCGTATAGCGAAGCCAAAATACAACGTCCACACATGTGTACATGGGGTCACACGAGGTTAAACACATGGGATGGAAACACTGCTTTATTCATTTTTGATTTTTCTCATGAATGAAATTTGAAAAATAGCAATTGAAACACTAAACACTATTGGTTTCTGTGTGTCATGTGACCTATCACAGCGCATCAAGAATGTGACCGCAAAAGTGATTTTACAGCTTCGGTTAAGGAAAAGATTTTCAACTATTTTGAATGACTTTAAATTAGTTTCTTCTGTTCATCCTCTCCAAAGCTATTATATGGCTTCAGAAGACTTCATCACCATCAACGTTCATCATATGGAAATCAGAATCCCTGACATTCTGTGGTCATGATCAGTATTCCAGAAATCATTGATGTAGATGGTTTTCTCATGAGATATCTTCTAGTTCCATGTCATGTGATTGTAGTGGATGACAGGAGGTTACAGACAACTATAAATACCATCACGACTCACTCACATGAGTCAAACCTCATTCTTAACTGAACGTCAATATCAAATAACGTCCATCTGGAGAAACACACATGTGAATCCCCCTTACAGGTAAGCTAATTATTGATTATTTTAATATTCTGTTAGCTGATCTGTGGCCTTTATTTAGTGATATAGATCACAGAAAAGTATCCGGAACTGAGATGTGATGTATGATGACGCAGCGGTTGGTGTCCCAGATACCTGCTGGAGTGGAAAACCTGAGGTAAAAGGATTCATCTACCCTTATCTGCCCCTGTCAAAGCGCTCGTCCCGAGTGTGTGCCTGTGTGTAATACACCTATAGACTGTTGCTGAGCTTGTAAACACACTGGTTGTGTTCAGAATGGAATTCTATACAACATAAGCTGCTTTTTCAACACGGTTACGGTTTCTTTTTTCACTGTGGTGCTTGAATTTCGATGCTGATTATCATTCTTACATTACAAGTTTAAACACATATTATTACTAATAATTTTATCAGCCAATTTGGGAGTACCTTATTTACTCGCCAAAGCCTGTTTTATACACATTTGATGCTTGCCGATGTGTGTCTGTATTTGTCTGGCCTTCTGTTGTCTCCACCTGTTCGAGACCTTTCTAGCAGCCGCGGTCTCCGGTGGGCCTGTCAGAAACCCCCTGCCACTGAACGCTACAGTACGTGACCTCTGAAGCGGCGGGCGGTCTGGGGCACCGCTAGTCAATGGGTGGGCTTGATATTTAACTCCTCATCCAAACAAAAGCTGTTTGATCTGCTGCCCCCCCACGCTGTGTTTGAGGTGAATGTCAGTGTGAATGGAGCTGCAGACCGCCGGCGCTCACATCAGCAGGAGCGCATGATTCAAACGGACAGGCGAGGGCAATGAGACATTGAAATGGAGAGAGACATTAAAATTGAGAAAGAGAGTGGCTGTGTTCGGAATAGCACACTACCCATACTGTTTCTGCATAGTATAGTATATTATAGTATGCATAACACGAGTTGTGGAAAATTAGATGTGATTCAGGAGCTTTATACAGTGCATGTTTAATGAAGATAGCCTCGTTTTCATTCCCATCTGAAACCAAATATTCACGCTACTGTGAATAAAGTCAAACAGCATCTATTTCTGAAATTGTACGTTTCTTATTAAATTGTAGATATAGCCTTGAGGAAGCTGCTTTAGCCAGCAATGGTCTCGTCTCTTTGTAGTAATAAACAATGCAGAAAAGCAGGAATTCAAATAGGTTTCTTGAGCGAACCCCATCTTTAACAGAAAAGAGCTTTCTACGTTTATTATTTCTAGAATGATGTTGCATATTACCATCTATTTCTGAACGTTTTCTTTTGCACTTCTATAGAAATACTTCCTTAAATTGCAACAAAAGCATTCATTTTTCCACAGTTAAAGTTTGAGTGATACTGCATAACAGGGATGACCCACGAGAGCTGCAGAAATAAAAGAAGATTGGAACAGACCGTCAGAACATGCACTTTAAGTCATAGGTAGTCTCTTGAGGGAGTTGCATAAGACAGTGACAATCTCGTCTCTTTTCAGTTGCAAACAATGCAGAAAAACGTGAATTCATGGAAGGAATTCAAATTAGTTTCTTGAGCAAACTTCGTCTTTAAAGGAAAAACACTTTCTAGGTTTATTATGTAAGTTCCTTCTGTTGGAAAGACGAATCCCAAATGAGACCTCTATAATATCTCAGTTTATTCTCCTAGACAGCAATGCGATTAAAAGACTTTTGCTGATGTTCTGCTGAGAGAAAGACCACAGTTATCTCACACGTGCCTCCTCTAGAGTTTCACGAGAGATCTGAACAATGTCTCAAACTGTGCTCAGATTTGCCAAGTCTGCAAAAGCCAGAGATCTCAGTATAACTTCAGACATTTCTTATCAAATTCCTCCAAGAGCATGCTACCCACATTCATTTTACAGCTGTACTCAGTATACTCTTACAGTGCATCAACAATTGACTCATTGTGTCTATTTTTATTTCTTCTAAGTAAATGTTTGGACAGGATTTCTGAATACTCCTCACATGTTCTGTTATATTATACATTGTCCAGGAATCAGAGGGGACGTTCCGCTGACAGACGGTGACAGACTCTCAGATCTGTTCGTAACACCCACTTGTGTCTCGACCCAATGACACATTTTTCCTTTCAGTCAGAGCGACAGTATATCGCTCAGAATCTCATCTTGTCTAGTCTGTACAGTGTATTCGTCTTTTTCTCACTTTTTCTTTCATCTGTAAGCCAATCAGTCCCACTGGGTAGCTCGCTGAAGTAGATCGTAAAGACGCTGGCCACCACCCCTGGAGTTCACTAGTTCGAATCCAAGGGCATGCTGAGTGACTCCAGCCAGGTCTCCTAAGCAACCAAATTGGCCCGGTTGCTAGGGAGGGTAGAGTCACATGGGGTAACCAGGGGGCCTGGGTAGCTCAGTGGTAAAAGACGCTGGCTATCACCCCTGGAGTTCACTAGTTCGCTATTTCGCTAGTTCAAATCCCAGGGCGTGCTGAGTGACTCCAGCCAGGTCTCCTAAGCAACCAAATTGGCCCGGTTGCTAGGGAGGGTTGAGTCACATGGGGTTACCTCCTCATGGTTGCCATAATGTGGTTCATTCTCGGTGGGGCGCATGGTGAATTGAGCATGGATGCCGCGGTGGATGGCGTGAACACGTGCTATGTCTCCGTGGCAAGCCACGTCATAAGATGCGCAGGTTGACGGTCTCAGACGCAGAGGCAACTGGGATTCATCCTCCACCACCCGGATTGAGGCAAATCATTACGTGACCATGAGGACTTAAAAGCACATTGGGAATTGGACATTCCAAATTGAAAAAAAAAAAAAGCCTAAAACGACCGTAAAAATGCCGATTTGCATTTAAACTTTACAGCTTAAATAAGACAAGTTTTAACAGAAGAATGAATGTAAGTGCTTTTATAGAATTATAAACTTCACATTTCTGCCTTTAAACCCTCCTAAAATTGACCCCATTGACTTCCATTGTAAGTGTCTCACTGGAACACAGATTTTTGCTTTTTTATAGAAAGGAGGGACATGTCGAAATTATTTTCTGTGGTATTCAACATTATGCCACAAATGCTGTCGATAGAGCTTAACTTTTATTAAACCCAGAATATTCCATTAATCAACACTGGTAATTACCACTTTGTGGTTGCATTCGTGTATGCTCAACTCGTAAATACAATCATTCCGACTTGAATTGAATGCACCATGATACACAGAGTCAACTGTAAGTGTAAACACTGTGACTCTGCGATGCTTTCAACACATTTATCTCTTTGTTTGAGCATCTCGACTTGTCAACTCCTGACACATCCAGTGGTGTAAGTTTGAGGTGGGACTATCTGTTTGATCGACCAGTGGCAGGTAAGGGAAGTGTTCAGGAAACCTTTTAGAAATTATTATTATGTTTGTAATTCCATTTGTCATGCTTGTGTTTAGAGGTCATCGCTGCGTCTGTGATCGAGGGACAAACATCCATGACGCCTGATCAACGTCACTCCTGTCAGCGTGTTCCTGGGGTGACCCGGGCACAGAGGACACACGCTCTGGATTCCACAGACGCATCTGTGTCAGACATGACTAATGGCTGTAGAGTGCTGTGTCATAATGGCGGCCATCACCGTGTGTCGAGTACAGGAGAGTGTTTGACTTTCCTTGAGTTCCCCCGCCCCATATCACAGACGGTCAGCCACCGGGACATTAAGACAATTAAGACGCCTTGTAACCTTGTCGTGTGCTGTCCTACACGAGCAGAAAGTGTTTCATCACCGACATGTGTGACTGATGACACCAGACGGCCATTATCAGAGGTAATGGCAGGACTTCACGGGATAGCTTGAACATCATGTGCTTCGGTGATACTTTAAGCTAGTTTGGTCTCCTTGCTGGAACTTGGTCAGGCTGGAAAATTCAGCTTAAACTAACAGCTAAGACCAGCAAACCAGCTTTGGCTGATTAAAGATGTATTTTGTTTAGCAAGGCATGTTTCACCATTCCATTTTGCTTTCAGAATTGAGTGTTTATGTCTGTAGCAGTGTTTATGCTACACATATGAATGATCCCTCAAATCATGTATCTTGTTTAGGAGCGGTGTGCGGTTATTTTAGTAAGGAATGAAATGTATAACCCTATTTGGTAGCTGCTCAAATGGGTGAAAAATATCACATAGATTTACACAGAAGGAGGAACCCAAATAGACTTGCCAACTGTCCCGTATTAGCCGGGACGTCCTGTATCACTCCTGCATTTTTGAGTGATTCTAATGAAACCTTTCAAGAAAATTTCCTAGTCCTACTTTACTAAAAAATCAAAGAAAACTAAAATAAATTATATTTTGCAGAAAGGAAATAAAGCCCTTTTTTAGGGCCATTAATATTTTTTTATGTTATTTTATGTTACGTTATTTTAATGACAGTGACGCACATTTTACCCCCCATTTCTCATTACCACAACATGAACAAATATGGCTATTATGATATTCTCATTACCGCAATGTGAAGGAAAATTATGTTAAATAATTTAAGCATTTATTCATCATAATAGTACTCCCTTTGTACTGCCTTTCATTTTTACTTGCCACAAAAGTGTCTGACATTGGTAACAAAAAGCAGAGCACTAAGTAACGTAAACAACAGAACTGCATTTATTCAGTTTGATCGTTGAGAAAAACTAATATGAACTCACAATTTTCATGTTTTTCTTGAGAAAATAAATTTGTCTACACTCAAGTAATATCTTTGTATATCACTTTTCACAATACTCACAGCAGCTTTATAGAAAATTATGCCTTAATGTCTTAAAGCCCCCAGAGATCAAGCTGAAGTGACTGTAGAAAGAAAAATATCTCCTTTCAGTGTTATTTAGTGGTGAAAAAAAAAACTAGAGAGGAACTTGACCTCTGGTTTTACGATATATGTATACAATCCAATATTATTTAGTGGCTTAAGCAAAAACCGATCGGCACATGTAATTTCACTTTGCATGTAAACTTTACCGCCGTTATTACTGGCTTATAACATGTCCATAAGTGTTGTTATAACATGTACACAAATATTATTATAACATGTGCGTAAGTGTTGTTATAACAATTGCGTAAGTGTTGTTATAACATGTGCGTAAGTGTTGTTATAACATGTACACAAGTATTGTTATAACATGTGTGTAAGTGTTGTTATAACATGTGCGTAAGTGTTGTTATAACATGTGCGCAAGTGCTGTTCTCAAAGCTGTTCACATTTACAAGTCAAAGACAGATAATTATAAGTCTCATGTAATCGCGGGTTTCTTACATTGTCGGTTGTTTGAATAAGCTTGTTTTGATAGTTATGACTCAGTGTCAGTGTTCAGTGTTGGCTGGGAGAGGAGGCTGTTAAACTTACTGCTGCTGTTTCTGCCTCACAAATCCACCGATTTGCGCGATGATGTCGGCATAAATAAAACGACATGTTTGATGTAATGTAGCAGCAGGACATAACAGCGTTGTTTGGCAAATTCGACAAGCTGTACCGCTACAGTACAATCTACTTGCGGTTTGCCATCGATCTTCTCGCTTATGTGCTGTGTGTTGCTCTGTTTGTCCTGTGAGCGTCCAACGCCGCCTCTCTGCAGAGGAGACTGTTTCTCAGCTCTCAATATTGCACTGCTTGGTTTTAAATACACTATAATGTGTTTATGTATCGTACGATACATATGGTATTGTATAGTGAGCGTCGTATCGTACGATACAATGTTTTGTTACACCCCTAATATATATACTGTATATAATGTATATTATAATATTAAATATAAATATATTTGTAAATATAAATATAGCTGTAAATGTTGATGGTTTAAGGAAAAAGATAAGAACATTCTTAAGGAGTCTTTTCGGAAATACAAAATATAAAAATTAAGAAGAAAGTACTACATTAAAACGTTTCATGAATCCAACCCCATGAGCACCTTAGCAACCAAAAACAACCACCTAAAAACAACTGAGAATACTTTAAGATGTTCTAGCAACCACCCAACTTCATAGTTGTGTGGCGGTGTGTTTTGCATGGGCAACACCGCTTACACTATCTTCAGAACATGTAAACATCTACAGTAGTCCATTCTAACAACCGTTGAACTTTTTCACGGCTGCCATATATGAACTTTAAAGAGGGAAGAGCTTGTAAAACCACCAGTCCTGATATGAACCCCAAACACTGACCTTGATAAATGAATTTTAATGAGTGAGACTGAGTTCTCCTCTTCTTCTCCCAGAAGGTTGAGCTGATGGAATCTGAATGAGAGGAGACCCACAGCTCGGCCGTAACTGTATTTCACAGACACTTTTATGGGCTTATTTACAAGCACACATGATTTCCACATGACTAAACATATATATAGTGATATAGTGAGTAGCTGCTCTCTGATCTCTCTCCTCCAGAACACACAGATCTTCATCGGTTTTGAGATGGCGCTGATATCTGTTTATACAGACGCTGTTCTCATGGATCTCCAGAGGAATGAGACACACAGAGATGTCATCAGAGGAACAGATGCTCTACAACAGGTTTCATATCATGTAGTCGCAGTTACTCAAAGTGTGCAAATCACTTGAGATTAAAGTACACACTGAATCAACTGTGATTGTTTAAAATCAGTCTGAGTGAGAGTTAAAACAAAATAATATGCTATTAAAAGACAAGAACTGGAAGAAAAAGAAAGAAAGAAAAAACAAAGAGAGAAAGAAAATGAGAGAAAAAAGGAAGAAATAAAGAAACAAAAAGAGAGAAAGAAAAATAGGAAAAAAGAAAGAGAGAAAGAAAAAACAAAAAGAGAAAAAGAAAGAGAAAGAAAGAGAGAAAGAGAGAAAGAAAAAAGACAGAAAGAAAGAAACAAAAAACAAAAAGAGAAATGAAAGGAAGAGAAAGAAAGAGAAAGAAAAAAGATAGAAAGAAAGAAGGAAAGAAAGAAAACAAAAAAAGGAGAAACAAAAAGAGAAAGGAAAAGAAAGAAGAAAGAAAGAGAGAGAAAGAAAAAGAAAAAGAGAAAAAAAGGAAGAGAAAGAAGGAAGGAAAGAAAGAAAAAAGACAGAAAGAGAGAAAGAGAGAAAGAAAAAAAGGAAGAGAAAGAAGGAAAGAAAGAAAGAAAAAAGAAAAAGGAAGAGAAAGAAAAAAGACAGAAAGAGAGAAAGAAAAAGAAAAACAAAAAAGAAAGAGAAAGAAAGAACAAGAGAAAGAGAAAGAAAGAGAAAGAAAAAAGAAAGAAAGAAAAAACAAAAAGAGAAAGAGAAAGGAAAAGAAAGAAAGAGAGAAATAAAAAAATAAAAAGGAAGAGAAAGAACAAGAGAGAGAAAGAAGGAATAAAAAAGAGAAATGAAAGGAAGAGAAAGAAAGAGAAAGAAAAAGATAGATAGATAGAAAGGAAAGAAACAAAAAAGGAGAAACAATAAGGAAGAGAGAGAAATAAAGAGAGAGCGAAAGAGAGAAAGAGAGAAAGAAAAAAGAGAAAAAAAGGAAGAGAAAGAAGGAAAGAAAGAGAGAAAGAAAAAAGAAAAAAAGGAAGAGAAAGAAAAAAGATAGAAAGAAAACAAAAAGAGAAAGAGAAAGGAAGAGAAAGAAAGAACGAGAGAGAGAGAGAGAGAAAGAAAGAATAAAACAAAAAGAGAAAAAGAAAAAGAAAGGAAGAGAAAGAAAGATAGATAGAGAAAGAGAGAGAGAGAAAGAATAAAACAAAAAGAAAGAAAAAGACAGAAAGAAAGAAAGAAAGAAAGAACGAGAGAGAGCGAGAAAGAAAGAATAAAACAAAAAGAGAAAAGAAAGGAAGAGAAAAAAGATAGATAGAGAGAGAGAGAGAGAGAGAAAGAGAGAGAGAGAGAGAGAGAGAGAGAAAACAAAAAGAGAAATGAAAGGAAGAGAAAGAAAGATAGAGAGAGAGAGAAAGAAGGAATAAAACAAAAAGAGAAAAAGAAAAAGAAAGGAAGAGAAAGAGAGAGAGAGAGAGAGAGAGAGAGAGAAAGAGAGAGAGAGAGAGAAATTGAAATGATTGTCATATTAAAATGTCCAGAGGGGGTTAAATATGCCCTTGGGAGTATATTGTGAGTTGTTCAGAGTAAATGTGTATTTTTGTTACAGATTCCTTGTTTTTTTCTGAAACATCCTTATTTTTGTTTTTTGGATATTAATTTCTAGGGCCCAATTTAGGCAGAACTGATGCAGGATGTCCAGGATGTTTTGGAGAACTTCTGATGTTTTAGATGAAATGAACAAAGTCATCTGAATACAGTAAATATTTGACTTCAGTGTTGTTCTAGTCCTGGACTCACAGATCGGACCAGCAGGTCTGCTAATTCATTCATATAAATGTGAAATAAAGTCGGGCTGGGGCAGCAGCCTTGTCTTACCCCTCGATGTTGGGAAAATTATTCTGTTCATTTTACTGCACATTTATTTTGTGTATACATATTTTTTATTAAGTCATATACCTTGCCTCCAATGCCACTTTGAATGATTTTATATAATAACCCTTTATGCCAAATAGAGTCAAAAGCCTTCTTGAAATCTACAAAGCATGCATTTTGGTGTACATGTTTGTTAATTAATGTGTTTAATGGTTATACAGGTGCATCTCAATAAATTAGAATGTCGTGGAAAAGTTCATTTATTTCAGTAATTCAGCTCAAATTGTGAAACTCGTGTATTAAATAAATTCAATGCACACAGACTGAAGTAGTTTAAGTCTTTGGTTCTTTTAATTGTGATGATTTTGACTCACATTTAACAAAAACCCACCAATTCACTATCTCAAAAAATTAGAATACATCATAAGACCAATAAAAAAAACATTTTTAGTGAATTGTTGGCCTTCTGGAAAGTATGTTCATTTACTGTATATGTACTCAATACTTGGTAGGGGCTCCTTTTGCTTTAATTACTGCCTCAATTCGGCGTGGCATGGAGGTGATCAGTTTGTGGCACTGCTGAGGTGGTATGGAAGCCCAGGTTTCTTTGACAGTGGCCTTCAGCTCATCTGCATTTTTTGGTCTCTTGTTTCTCATTTTCCTCTTGACAATACCCCATAGATTCTCTATGGGGTTCAGGTCTGGTGAGTTTGCTGGCCAGTCAAGCACACCAACACCATGGTCATTTAACCAACTTTTGGTGCTTTTGGCAGTGTGGGCAGGTGCCAAATCCTGCTGGAAAATGAAATCAGCATCTTTAAAAAGCTGGTCAGCAGAAGGAAGCATGAAGTGCTCCAAAATTTCTTGGTAAACGGGTGCAGTGACTTTGGTTTTCAAAAAACACAATGGACCAACACCAGCAGATGACATTGCACCCCAAATCATCACAGACTGTGGAAACTTAACACTGGACTTCAAGCAACTTGGGCTATGAGCTTCTCCACCCTTCCTCCAGACTCTAGGACCTTGGTTTCCAAATGAAATACAAAACTTGCTCTCATCTGAAAAGAGGACTTTGGACCACTGGGCAACAGTCCAGTTTTTCTTCTCCTTAGCCCAGGTAAGACGCCTCTGATGTTGTCTGTGGTTCAGGAGTGGCTTAACAAGAGGAATACGACAACTGTAGCCAAATTCCTTGACATGTCTGTGTGTGGTGGCTCTTGATGCCTTGACCCAAGCCTCAGTCCATTCCTTGTGAAGTTCACCCAAATTCTTGAATCGATTTTGCTTGACAATCCTCATAAGGCTGCGGTTCTCTCGGTTGGTTGTGCATCTTTTTCTTCCACACTTTTTCCTTCCACTCAACTTTCTGTTAACATGCTTGGATACAGCACTATGTGAACAGCCAGCTTCTTTGGCAATGAATGTTTGTGGCTTACCCTCCTTGTGAAGGGTGTCAATGATTGTCTTCTGGACAACTGTCAGATCAGCAGTTTTCCCCATGATTGTGTAGCCTAGTGAACCAAACTGAGAGACCATTTTGAAGGCTCAGGAAACCTTTGCAGGTGTTTTGAGTTGATTAGCTGATTGGCATGTCACCATATTCTAATTTTTTGAGATAGTGAATTGGTGGGTTTTTGTTAAATGTGAGCCAAAATCATCACAATTAAAAGAACCAAAGACTTAAACTACTTCAGTCTGTGTGCATTGAATTTATTTAATACACAAGTTTCACAATTTGAGTTGAATTACTGAAATAAATGAACTTTTCCACGACATTCTAATTTATTGAGATGCACCTGTATATGGTCAGTGCTTCGATGTTTAGGAAGGAAGCCAATTTGAGATTTGCTGATGACATTATGGGCTTTAATGAAAGATGAAAGTCGTGAGTTGATAATGGAACAGAATACTTTTCCCAAGTTACTGGTTACACAGATTCCCCTGTTAGTTATTAGGATCTGTTAGATAAAGATTGGAGAGATGAGCCCTTTATTCCAGTCATCTGGGGAAATACCCGACATCAGAATCATGTTGAAGAGATTCAGGAATGCATTCTGTAGTTCAAAAGAGCTGTTTTTTTAGCATGATGTTGTCAGGACCGCAGGATGTATTGCATTTGAGGGATTGCAGTTTTTTTATTGTTGGGTTATTGGATAATCTAGTGGATTTTTATTGTTTATACATGACTCAAAAGCATTCAACTTTTCAAGGATTTCTGCTTGATTGGGATTATTTAAATGGCCAGTTTTGATGGGTACAGAGGTTTTCAAAACAATCTTTCCAAATGTTGCCATCTTGTATGGCGAGTTCTTGTGGTGACTCTGGTCTATTGTGTTTTCAATGTTCTTAAGGGTCTGGTTGTAGCACTCCAGTGTCTTTTTGTATTGTTTCAGAAGTTCTGAGTGCTCTAAACGTAACTCAGGATTGTCTGGATCTTTGGGTTTTTGGTTTGAAATCAATCTTAGTTCTTGCCTTATTGTTTTACAATCAAGGTCAAACCATTTCTCAGAAGGCTTTTGTTTAGTGCCTCTTGTGTATTTATATGATTTGGTGTCCTTTAAATGTGCTTTTCTTGCTGCATTTTTAAAAACGTCATTAATGTGTTTAATAGCAAAATCAACTCCTTCTTGGTTGTTAGCGTATGTTAAATTGTTAAAAGTTACGATGGAATTTACGATTTCATTTGACTGTACAGATTATTTGAATTTTAATTTTGGTGTTTTGATTTATTGTTTTGATATTTAATGAAAACATTGATCTGATTGTGGCTAGAAAATGGTGATTGAGCTTTGACAGTAATTGCATTGAAGTAGGAGGGGCTTATGTTTGTTATTGCATAATCTTCTACACTGTTCCCAAGATCTGAGCTATAAATAAACCATCCACCAGAATCTCGTCTGATTCTGCCATTGAGAATATAAAAACCAGAGATGCACCACCTAATTCCCATTCCTGTTGACTACCATATCTTTGTTGCTTCTTGTATTAAGAGTATAGAAGAGATCTTGAGGCATTTGAGTAAACAGATGCTCATCTCCTGAGTTATTAATGTAGTCTGGCTCTGAGCCAGTTCGATCATTAAAATCTCCATGTAGTAACATTTTTGATACTGTTTGATACGGACTAATTTCTCTTTGAAAAGAGTGAAAAATGTCATTAACATAGTATGGAGAATCTGAAGGAGGTGTGTAAATTCCACAAATAAGCAGGTCTTTATCCAAGATTCCAACGTTTTTTTGTCTCATTTTAACCATATGTGACTTTTGCTTTGATGCAGTGGTGTTATAAAAGGGGCTAGGTCAATTTTTATCCATGCAATTAAACCTCCAGAGTTAAGTTTCAAGGCAGGTACTATGAATTCACAGTAAGCTGCGGGGCATTGGGTGGACACATCCATTTTACACCATGTTTCTGTTAGAATCAGTATGTTTAAAAAATCTGTGTTTGTACTTTTTAGTCCAAATGTCCTAGAGCACAAACCCTGAATGTTCCAAAAGCTAGTGTTTAACAGTTTTATTGGATCAGAGATTAAAACTATTACTGTTTATCTACAGATCTGACTCCAGATTATGGATATGTGAAATTAATTATTACTAATACGATGTTGATCAAATAATTTTATCAGTCAGCTCCTCAACTGTGGAGCAAATTAAATATGTTAGTGTGCATTTCTAGTTTAACATTTTTTGCACAGAAGACCCAGCAGCCGTTTAATTTCTCCTAGATCAATGATGATGAAGGTGGGTGGCGTTGTGATAATACCTCAGTGTCTGCCGGAGTGGCTCAGGTGGGGGCCGCTGGCGTGAGGCCATTGAGGAGTCATGGGTCATCTGTGGAGGTCTAGTGGTGGTCCTGGGTGAGAGGAAGGGCTCATGATGACTTTCAGTTCCTCTATAGCCTATTGTTGATGAACGCCCGAGGACAACATGCTTAAAGGCATTGGCAAATATCCTGACTCCATCCTGATCCAGGTGGATGCCATCATACAGGTGCCATGGCCTTATTGATGTATGATGGACTAAGTGCACATTGGGCAAGCTGGCGCAGGTGTGATGGACCTCTTCATGATCTCGACAGTTACGTTAGGAGGGATGTCAAGCCACGGGAGCAGGGTGGAGATCAACACACGTGTTGTGGGAAATGACTGTGAGGCTTCCTTTCCCATTTCATACATGGCCTTGGCTGACTCTTTCTTGAGGCTGTGGAGATCATTCGTGCCTGTATGAATGACAATACATTGAGGGCTGCCAATTTCATCTGTAGATAGCCATTCAAGAGCACGTCATGTGTTTCTGCAATGGTGTGCTTGTACTCTCTGTCTTTGGAAGAGTTTCTTGGGGTCTAAGTTTTTACCATTTGAGTCCATTGGACTATTGGTGCCTTAGCCTCTTCTGCTGGTCTGTGGGAGGGTAACTGTGAGGGGTGGGGGTGGGGGGGTGGTTCTGTGCATGGCCATTTAGTGTGTCTGGAGGTGAGGAATTGTGTGAGATCACTTCTGTGCTCAGCTTCTGTGGTGTTGGGAGATTCACTTGCCTTGTCTTCATGCCGTATACAAATTGTGCTCTGTTCTTTCAGCTTTTCTTTCAACTCCTGGATGTCTCTCTCTAGGCTTTTCTCTCTCTCTCTGTTGAGTCCTCTTTCATTTTTTCCATTTGAGCTCTTAGTTTCATGTTGTCTCTGTGCAGTTCCCTGATCTCTGCTTTGAGATTTTTTATGGTGAATTCATCTGGCCGTGTAAGAATCAGCTGTTTGAGTTCTGCCACTTTTATTTCAAGAAGGGCCATTTTTTCAGGGAGACATTGAAGATATCTTGATGTGCATGTGGCCTGCTCTAAATTCAGCTCATGAAATGGAACAGGAGATATTCTGACTGGAGAATAGGGCATCAGTGCATTCTCCTCTTCAGATTCCTCCTCCTCAACTGTGCATTGTGTGTCATTCTCAACTTTCTGTTTTAAATGGCGAAATGATACTTCAAAAGCCTGGAGACTAGCTTCAGTCACTTGAATCAAAATAACTCCTCTGTTGTACAGATTGATGGTTTGTTAATGGGAGGTAAAGTCAGCACTTTCAAAAATGCAGATCTGGGTGCCTTTACATATGCTTTTCTACTTAGTAAAGGGAAAATGTTCACTGAAAGTATTTTTCCATATTGTGTCCCTTTCCGTATAGAAAATTAGATTTGTCCTTTTTTTCTTCAGATGCCAGATCTGCATAAAGACATTCTGGATGTTCACGCAGCAGTGACCGTTTGAAAGTTTTTTTCTTATCCCCTTTAAAGTTGGCAGGATAATGAATCTCCATGGCAACCAGAGAACGTGTCTTGACAGACCGTTGAGCTAGTTTGTAATGCTAGCAATGGTTGAAACAAAACATCCTGTGTGGACACATTTTTTCATTTATATTTAATGAAAACCAGCATAAATTAAATTCAGTGCAACAAATACTAAAATATTACTACAATTTATTTATAATTTAATTAAAATAACATTATTTAAATACATTAATGATAATTTGGCGGGAAATGTGCTTAATTTTCACGACCAGTGTTGGGTAAGTTACTCTAAAAAAGTAATTAAGTACTAACTACTAATTACATCTTCTACAGTATAATTAGATTACTGTACTAATTACTCTGTCTGAAAAGTAATCACATTACTTATTACTACTTTCTAAAACCCAATCAACCTCGACCAGATGAAAAATACAAGGATAGACATGAAACGGTTCTTTTAATTCTTTCAAATAAATCAAATAAATCATATAAAATCAAATAAATTATTGATGAACTGGCCAAAGAATTTAAGAGGGCAGCGTTAAATTAGAAAATATATATTTTAACATTAGACATTAAATTTCGATTTTAAATTCACTGTTGTTTCGTATAGAATTGTTCTATAGTCTATACAGTATATAATGCAATTACATCAGAAGTAACTGTAACTAAATTACTGAAAAATTAAGAGTAATCCCTTACTTTACTTTTTTGAATGAAAAAGCAATTTAATTACAGTAATGAATTACTTAGTAATGCATTACATCCAACACTGGTCATGACAATAATGTCACAAAGCAAAATTTCGATTTTAGCACTCACTGGAAAAATGCAGTATTTAGAGTTTCCTTAATTAGTGCCATTTTATATCTTTAACATGTTGCTTCAGCAGGGTGACAGATTTTCTACATTAGCTGGATATTCTCTCCAAACACCTTTTGTGCTGGTGTTTCTCAGGTGATCATTTCTTTATTCTGCGTGTCAGTCAGTGTCATGAACACCAATAGAAGGCATAAAATCAGTTAAATGACATTTTGCCATCTTGACTGCTTTAATGTGATGTGAATACTAGAGTTGTTGCACACCAGCACTGTAAAAGAACACCGTTTTATGTTCTTTCTGTGTTGATTTACTGAAATTACAAGACTGGTCTCATCTCATTCCTTTGATCATACAGAGTCTAATGATATACATTTTTCCAAGGTCTCTCCGTCATGTTGAATTTTAACGTAAACTTCAGTTTATTTGCAACGCTTTAGTTCATTGAAATGGAAATTGGTGCGCATCATCAACGCCATGTCCTGAGGCTACCTGAGCAGTTCGGGGACAGCGCCACCTAGTGATCACAAAATATGCCCATTCTGTCCAAATTTGGCTCTGTTGACCTTGGCGGGTCTATCACATTGATTGTTTATATTTGAGTGTTTCTTCAACTTCAGGTACTTTTAGCGCTGTGAACTTCTAGAAAGTACAGTCTTGTTTTTTCACACTCTCACTTGTTGATTTAATTAGTCTACTAACAATGTCCAACAGTGTGTGTACATGCATCACAGGAGATTTATGTCATTCAAGTCATGAATAATCCCACCACAGTGTCATTTCCAGCACATCTCAAATCTCTTTTGTGGAAATGACACTCATGGAAATGATATTTTTAAACTTTTTTTTTTAAAAAAATCACAGACTCCTTTTTCTTGCTAAGGCTAATTTTATAGGCTTGACAACTCCAATTTAAGCCGGGCTCAGACTACAGGAGTTTTAGGCTGATTTATCCCAGATTCACAATCTGAGGAGAAATCTGGTCCAGGACCTTGGTCGCTACAGATGTTCGGCCCAGATTATCTAGTAATGTGAGGGGTTTACAGATCTAGTCTTAAACCTCCCAAACTGCTCGCAGACACATCGGGGGCCACCACGATAATATCAAAAATGTTTGATATTTAGGAGTTAAAATCTGGATGATTACGATTATGATTACGTAAATCTACAAGGAGATGGAGGTGAATGAGAGGACTTCTGAAATGGCAACCACCAAACAAGCTGCTGTATGGGTCCGTTGGACAGCGGAGATGGATCAAAGGCTTGTGGAAATGTGGCAACAACACGACTGCCTGTATAATGTGTCTGTGAAAACTTACCACAACCGTACGGACAAAGAGAAGAGCTGTGGAGAAATCGCCTCAGCTTTGAACGCACTAGGTGAGAGAGTGTAGAAAGCTGCTAGCTCACTAGCTAGCAAATGTTAATGGTAGCTGTTGAAACGTCAATAACAATCTGCTACATACAGGCAGCTACAGGTCTATGAAAAGATTAATTAACTTTAAGATCAGGGCAAGAACATAACAAAAGTCACTGCTTCCTCTAAATTGTTTTGTAGTAGCATTGGCAGGGGAGTTATTTTGTTGTTTGTGACTACCACTGCCATCTCTGTGTGAGGTTGTAGCCCTAACGTAGCTAGCATACTACTGTTGACAGATATTAAAATTGACAGTTAAAATCTCACCTCCAGTTCTCACTGAAGAACAGACAACCCATGTTGACCCCGTCTCCCCAACCATTTTCTCATCCACACTCGTTTAGCCTTTTGTTTTTGTTTTTTCTCACTACAAAGAATAAGTAATGTTACTGCAAGTTGTCGCATCACAGTCTCCATTTTGTTTACATCTGCTTCCCCAAGAGATCACGTGAGATCACATGAGATGCTCCCTTTGGCATGATAATCTTAATAATATCCTGTAGTGTGTGATACGCCACAATTTTCAAATCTTGTAGTGTGTGCATGTTTGAGATTTGAGAGAAGAAAATCTGTGAAGATTCTCCTTATGTGCGTGATGCAACTGGATTTCGTTAAGTTGGTTTACAGTTTTTCAAAATCCCTAGAAAGTAATTGACTGTGGTTAACCCAACAGCAAAAGAAGGAGGTGTACTGGATAAAAAAATTAAGAACAATACAACCAAAAGTTTTAAATCAGACATTAATAGAATATAGTTCTAGAATGATTTTGGTAAGGCTTCTGGCTAATATTAACCTTACCCCTTTTTCTGATATTATACATTTTTAGTCCGGGATTCCATCCCTATACCAACCATATATATCTTTAGTAGTCCCTTGTCATAAGAATAATTCCTCCCAGGAATGCATAAGGCATGTCCAAACCTATCTATCTATCTATCTATCTATCTATCTATCTACCTATCCATCATCCACCCATCTGTCTGTCTATCTATCTGTCTGTCTGTCTGTCCATCCATTTCTCCATCCATCTATCACCCACCCATCCATCCATCTATCACCCACCCATCCATCCATCCATCACCCACCCACCCATACATCCATCTATCACCCATCCATCCATCCATCTATCACCCACCCATCCATCCATCCATCTATCACCCACCCACCCTCCCCCCCACCCATCCATCATCCATCCTCCATCCATCCATCTATCTATCCATCCATCCATCATCCATCCATCCATCCATCCATCTATCACCCACCCACCCACTCGTCCGTCCGTCTGTCCATCCATCCATCTATCAGCCACCCTCCCACCCATCCATCCATCTATCACCCATCCATCCATCCATCATCATCCATCTATCAGCCACCCTCCCACCCACCCATCCATCCATCCGTCCATCTGTCCGTCTGTCCGTCCATCTATCAGCCACCCTCCCACCCACCCACCAATCCGTACATCCATCCATCTGTCTGCCCATCATCCACCCACCCATCCACCCATCTATCTATCTGTCTGTCTGTCTGTCCATCCATCCGTCTATCACCCACCCACCCACCCGTCCGTCCATCTGTCCGTCCATCTATCACCCACCCACCCACACATCCATCTGTCTGTTCGTCCGTCTGTCTGTCCATCCATCCATCCATCAGCCACCCTCCCACCCATCCTTCCATCTATCACCCACCCATCCATCCATCCATCCATCTGTCCGTCCATCCATCCATCCATCTCTCAGCCACTATCCCACCCACCCATCCATCCGTCCATCCGTCCGTCTGTCCATCTATCAACCCACCCACCCATCCACCCATCTATCTATCTATCTATCTATCTATCTATCTATCTATCTATCTATCTATCTATCTGTCTGTCTGTCTGTCTGTCCGTCCGTCCGTCCATCCATCCGTCCGTCCGTCTATCACCCACCCACCCGTCCGTCCATCCATCTGTCCGTCCATTTATCAGCCACCCTCCCACCCATCCATCCATCCTTCCATCCATCCATCCATCCATCCATCCTTCCATCCATCATCTATCAATCTATCTATCTGTCTGTCAGTCCATCTGCTCGTCCATCTATTAGTCACCCTCCCACCCACCCATCCATCCGTCCGTCCGTCCGTCCGTCCGTCTGTCTGAATGTCTGTCTGTCTCTCCGTCCGTCCATCTGATTATCTATATAGCTAGCTAGCTGGCTGTTTGTCTTACTGTAATCTCTGTATAACCATCAAACTTTTAAAACTATTTTAAACTTTCAGACAAGGCTTTTTTTTTTTTAATGCAACATAAAAGTTTATCTTGACAATCTTTACCGATCTAATTTCTTAGTTAACATTTTATGTATCCTAAATACACACAATTAAATTATATATATTTTTAATGAATTCAAAATTACAGTTTGATTGATAAAAATCTTCTGCTCACAAGTGATATTTCCCTTGATTTTTCTTTGTTTTGTCTCATATTTCATCTCAAGCATGCTCTTCACTTTTGACAACTTTATTAGGGGCAAAATTGTTTGTTGTGGTGGAAATGACGTTACAACTGTCGTAATTTTTAAAAAATTTATATAAATCATTTTCACACAACAAATATTGAAATGGTTAATGTTCATTTCACTCTTTGTTTACATGATGATAGTTTTAATGTAGTCTTATATTAGCAGATTTTGGTGGTTAATATGGTGCAATAGGTCAAACTCCACTGATAGTTGGTTAAAATGTCTTACTTGTTTCCCAGCAAGAACACAGATTACATTCTAATGGTGCTGGCAGACAGTATGCTCCACATTGGCCTAATGTGCATCAGGAGCTTGACATTTAAAATTAAAGTTCACATGCCTATTAGTGCTTTTGGAGAGCGACAGAAAGCCTGTCTAACATTAACTGTTAATCAAATACTGGACAGCAGAATTATTTTCCCTTTGTGTAATGACTGTTGTGTGGCATTCTGAAAGGGGAAAGAAGTGAATAATGTATGTTTTTGTATGTAGTTTCTGGCATGGATGTGACTTAAAGGACTTTGTTAATAAGGAAGACGAGCATAATGTATCTTTTCCAACATGAGGTCATCTGATGATATAGGTCAGGCGCTCGTCTTCCTCGTTAACAAAATCTTCAAGCTCGTCTTCCTTGTTAACGAAATCTTCAACTGGTAATGTATGAATATTCATAGTGCGGGCCGTAGGTCAGATGACACTGACATGGTGTTATATTTCCACATCAAAACTTAATAACCAGCTATGAAGTATGGATGCTATTAGCATGAAATTTTGCATGCGTGATCTTTATGTTAACAGACGTCGTAATGTTTCCTTTTAAAGCACTCATTAAAAAACACGGCGATAAAAAGGGCCGTAAAAACTGGAGGACAAAAGGACAGTTGGACCACAGAGATTTTGTGCCTTCCCATGAGCTTGATCATTCCCTGTGACCAATAACTGATGATCTAGGAGAGCGGGGCAGGTTGTCACACAGGGAAGTTGGCTCTCGGTAACGATAAAAGTCGAATTACACAAATGCTTATTTTCTCTAGCTGTGGTTTCAAAACCTATTTACATCAGGACACTCTAACACATCTTTCCTCATGTTTCCTCATGAATCGAGTGTTTCATACTTGTTTTCTTCTCGTAGTTTGGGCTCAGCTGCTCATAATGTGTGTGTTTATCTAAAGTAGATGCGCAGAAATCCGCCCACATACATGAATGATGAATGTTTATGCTCGGCAGACACAAAGAGAAATTTTAATAAGCCGCTGTGTGAACAGTGAAGTTTTTACAGAAACATTGAAGTGCCATTTCAAATTCAACGTTATGAAACAAGAAAAGCTTAATTTCTTCATTCAGCTTTGAGTTTTGAGGTCAACTCAATTGACGAGTCTTCCTGCATGACAGTAATAGATTTAATATCATAAAAGGCACTTTGACTAACAGCTAAAGTGTCCTTTACCTGGTTAGGGGGTGTCAGTGTTTGTATTTGAGCCCATATACAGTGTTGGGGATTAATTCACTAAAAGTAACAATGCTACAAACTTAGCAACATTTCTTTAGAAGTGACAACAATGTAACAAGCTACATGGACCCACTTTATATTAAGTGGCCTTAACTATTATGTACTTAACCATTTGATACAATGTATATTAGGTACATACATGTTGTTGAATTGTAATTACATTTAAAGTACCTGCATTTAATTTCATTTGTAGTTACACTGTTAACTTTACCCCTAACCCAACCCAACCCTTACCCCAAAACCTAACTCTAAACCCTTATCCTAACCCTAACCCTACCCTTACTCCTAAACCTACCCGTACCTCAACCTCAGTATCAGCAAATGTGGGAATTTAGCAGAACAACATGTAGTTTAATATGTGAGTACATAGTAGTTAAGGCCAACTAATATAAAGTGTGACCGCTACATTTTCCTGCGAGAAATGCTGTAGTGTCACAAAACAAATTTTTGTGAATGTAATTCGACTCAGATATATAAAGTAGGGTGTTTTCTTGTTTATTAGTGTATAATAAGTGTAAATGTATTTTAAAATGACTCTTTTCAGCCTACTTGTTTAAAAGTATATATTTTTTAACTCAGCACAGCTACTAAAAAAATGCAACACTCCGGCGCGAGATGCTGAAAAAACAGTTAGACGCAGCGCAACGGTCAAAGACGTCCGTCTCGCGCATGTTCACATAGAAATAAAAGATAAACAGCGAGGATAGAGGCAAAATCACAAAAATTAAGGCACTTATATTTATTTTTCTGTTAAAACAGAAACAGTTTTTTTTTTAAGACATTTAAATTGTTTTTACGGTAGTTTTAAGGTTTACGCCGTTATGTCGTCATGGCAACGAAGTTGTAAAATTGGATATAACTTTACTCAGATGCGGTTAGTAAGTGATTTTATCACAGTAAAATTATATTGTTTACATCTTGTGTCTATACTTTTGAAACAGTGAGTATTTTAATGTTTACAGATTGACCCCATTGACTTCCATTGTAAGTGCCTCACTAACCAAGTTTCCATCCACTTTTTCGCTGTTCTGTTATTGACGAAGGGGAAATGTGTAAAAAAAAAATTTGCGAAAATTTGCAGTCTCCTGCTCGTTTCCATTCAGTTGGGCCGTTTACCTAGAAAATGGTGTGCGTGATGATGTCATTCTTTAAAAACACGTGCATAAGTTTTGGTTTAGTGCAAGGAAATTGGCTCTTTTGCCATTTCCATACAAAATTTTGAGTATATCACAAATTGTAGCCGACGTTTCGTGTCCCAGATGTCCCCACATTTGTGTGAAAAGGAGAGAGTATTGAGACAATTTACTGAAATTGGCCAGCTTACTGTCATTTCAGTTTCACATAATTGCAATCGTAAGAAACATCAGAAGACGACATCGAAATGGAGGAGTAGCTCATCTGTATCTGGGATTATTAGATGAAATTGATTGGAATACCTGTCAAAATACAATAGAATAGGTGGCTTTATATTGAGCCTGTAATGCTATATGATATTCGAGAATTAAAAAATAAATATATTCACTCTGCTCAAATCACACAATTATGTGCTTGTGTACTTTTCTAATTTTTCCAACCAAAAGAAAACATGCTCATTTCTTTTTCTTTTACATTTGGTAAATAAACACTTGATAGAGCATGAAATGCTTGAAACAAACATGCATTAGTCCTGGGATTATTTTTACCGTTAATTTTGGTAAAAGACACCGTAATCTTTCCAGGGTCGGGAATGCGCAGTCCATAAAAAGTTTGGAAAAACGTCCATGAAAAATAAAGTTAAAGTCGTTGTCTCTAATGAAATTTCTGAAAATTCGAGTCTCCTCATCAGTTCAAGTGTTGCTCTCCGCTTGCTGTTTGTTGTAAGGACAAATGTGATGTAATTCTGTATTTTTTGCGTGAATGCCCTTTTTCTCTACAAAAAGTGTTTTCAAACTAGTTTTTCACAACATTTGACGTGTCGGGGGCCTAGGTATCTCAGCGAGTAAAGACGCTGACTATCACACCTGGAGTCGTGAGTTTGAATCCAGGGTGTGCTGAGTGACTCCAGCCAGGTCTCCTAAGCAACCAAATTGGCCCGGTTGCTAGGGAAGGTAGAGTCACATGGGGTAACCTCCTCATGGTCGCTATAATGTGGTTCTCGCTCTCGGTGGGGCGTGTGGTGAGTTGTGCATGGATGCCGCGGAGAATAGCGTGAAGCCTCCACATGCGCTATGTCTCCGCGGTAACGCGCTCAACAAGCCACGTGATAAGATGCGCGGGTTGACTGTCTCAGACGCGGAGGCAACTGAGATTCGTCCTCCGCCACCCGGATTGAGGGTGAGTCACTACGCCACCACGAGGACTTAGAGCGCATTGGGAATTGGGCATTCCAAATTGGGGAGGAAAGGGGAGAAAAATAAAAAAAAGAATAATAAAATTTGTTGTGTCAATGTAGGATTTATGCGCTAAAGTTAAACGGAAAAATATTATGTCGACACTTGTGAAATTGTATCAATAATTGGCATTTCCATCAGCTTAATTTTGATGCGCTAAACCTTTTTTGGATGGAAATGTAATAACTGGAACACAGATTTGTGCTTTTTTTAAAAAAGTCGAAATTATTTTTTTGTGGTAATCAACACTATTCCACAAATGCAGCCGATTGAGCTTCACTTGTACTGAACCAAAAATATCAGACCGAAAACTAGATGCAGCGCAATGAATAGAACAGAGCGCAGGTGTCTCAAGATGCACTTTTAAAAGCTTAAATTATTTTTAACTTGACACAGTTTTAAAAAAAAATTTATCACTCCTGCACAAGACGCTGATGTCCATCTCGTGCGTGTTTACATAGAAAAACAATTAAAAAACAGCGCGGATGGTTGCAAAAACATGGTCTGATATCTTGTATTATTCTAATTTAGTTTCTGAGCCCTATGCTATATACTGGTCATTATATGGTAAAGAGAAGTTTGGACATTTTTCAAAATGTCTCCTTTTGTGGAAGAAAGAAAGTCAAATGAGTTTGGAACGCCGTGAGGATGATTAAATGAGTAAATAACAAGAAAACATTTATTTTCAGATGATCAAACTCTTTTAAACTGCAGATAATGTAAAATAGAGAATGCCAACAACTGTGGCCAAACCACAGCAGATGTTCAAAGCTGATTGCCGTGGTGATGGAATGGCAGGGACACTACAGGTCAAAGGTCAAACACAAAGCGTGTGAAGCTCACACGATTACACAAAGAGTCTGGCACACATTCATCTATATCCTATATTGACTTCACACTCATTGAAATGCCATAAAACGCAAAGCGGCAATCGAGTTCTTAATGAAATCATCTGAAGCTAATTGTGTCAGAAACGGAGGCGCCGCCACATGAGGTTAACGTTTCCTAATCGCCATCTTCAATGAGCCGCAGAAAACATAAATTGTCAATTTTTCCTCATTATTATTTCTCACACGAATAATTCAGAAGTTTGACGTGAATCACTTGAATCTGAGAGGCTATGGCAGACCTTAGAAATGGTTTAATTAATTTGAAACAAGTCTCATGCATAATTAATGCAGCTTTGTTAAAATGAACAAAGTGAAGTCATGGATATCGTCATCATAAATTATGAAAGACTTTATTCCAGACACATTTGAGCAGGACTTCTGCACACTGAAGATCTGGATTATACCATAATATCCTTATACCATTCTGACACAAACTCACACACTTTACAACGATTTGTAGAATACAATCTGAGGTTTTTTGTCGCAGACTTAAAACATGAAAGCTTGACGGATCAGACAAACTGTTGGCGGGCTGAGGTTGAGTTTAATTGGTCCCTGAGATGAACTGACACACTCTTAGTACGAGCTGGATTGGATTGCTGGGGTCTGATTTAGCTGTGTGCAGATGATAAAACTAACATACTTTCATTTAGCTGCTTGTCAATACACAAACACAACCACCCTGAGGCCGGCGAGAGAAATCGATAACTGAATTACATCACCGCTGATGCTGTCATGAGGTTGAGATTAGATGTGGAAGTTACTTCAAAAAATGGACAGGTGCCATTGATCATGTTTGTTGACAAGATCTAGAAATAGAAGATCTCTTCACCTCTTAAAGTTGTACTTTCTTAATACGCAATCTTGGTCTTATTGTGAGGGAGTCTTTTTAAACTTTCATCAAGATTGAATAACTTTCCTCTGAAGCAACTTTTTTGTTTGGCTGAAGTCTCGTATAGTACTATTGGATAATTTTTTTAAATTTTATTTTATCCCCTTTTCTCCCAATTTGGAATGCCCAATTCCCACTACTTAGTAGGTCCTCGTGGTAGCACGGTTACTCGCCTCAATCCTGGTGGTGGAGAACAAGCCTCAGTTGCCTCCACTTCTGAGACCGTCAATCCGCGCATCTTATCACGTGACTCGTTGTGCATGACACCACGGAGACTCACAGCATGTGGAGGCTCATGCTACTCTCCACAATCCACACACAACTTACCACACGCCCCATTGAGAGCGAGAACCACTAATCACGACCACGAGGAGGTTACCCCATGTGACTCTACCCTCCCTAGCAACCGGGCCAATTTGGTTGCTTAGGAGACCTGGCTGGAGTCACTCAGCACACCCTGTATTTGAACCTGTGACTCCAGGGGCTACCCAGGCCCCCACTTTTGGATAATGTTTTCCAATTGTCAGATTTCTATTTAGTCACTGTTTAGGCCATTATTGTAGGTGAACTCGTCCTCTTTTTCTCTCTCATTGTAACGCTGGGAAATCCGAATCATTTCAGTGAATCGATTCTTTCGGACTGTTCATTTTAGTGAAAGGGTTAAACTAAACGATTCATTCCTGTTAAGTGTTATAAACTCTGATTCATTTTTGTGAGTTGGTTTGTTCAGACGGTTCATGTAAATGAACTAGTTCACCTAAATGATTCACTGATTCACTTGAGCCCTATTTAGTTATTTGCGACTCAGTTCCATAAAATAGAATGTTCAGTGTAATGTTGTCAACCTGTTTGTTTAATCCTTACAAAAATGAACCATGGTTCATGGTAATATGTAGCAACCATGACTGTAGTAACCATGGTTACTTTTGTGGTTACTATGGTTTTATGACAAAAACCATGGTTAAACACTGGTTAATTTTTGTCAGAGAATGTTACCCTTATTAAATATGTAACTATCAGGAGATATTATTGAATTCTGCAATCAGAACTTAAGATTGTGGAATTAAATAATATCCAGTTGTTACATATCTAAAATATCTTCTTTTATAAACAGCTTCAATGTAGTTAGATACTTTTTGTTAGTATCTTGTAGTGTAACTAACTACTTTTTTTTTTTTTTTTAAAGAGTAGCTTCCCTAACACTGAAATCTTGGCAATTGTAAACATTCACTTTTCACCTTATAATCAATTCCTTATGAATACATTTTTGTCTTTCTCAAATATCCAGTTTCACTCTAAAATATGTCATATTACAAAAGTAACATGAGTTGTCAATGACATTTCTTATTAATATATTGTCTGGTTCAATACAAGTTCAAGTTCCAGTGAGACACTTACGGTGGAAGTCAGTGGGGGTCAATATGTGTGTTGACATGATTTTAATGTGATAAAATCACATACTAACCGCATCTATGTGAAGTTATAGCCAATTTTACAACTTTGTTACCATGATGATGTAATGTCAGCAAAACCTAAACTCTAAAATGACTGTAAAAATTACAATTTAAACAACTTTACAGCTCAAATAATACACAAGTTTTAACAGAAGAATTCATGTAAGTGCTTTTTTGAAATTATAAACTTTGGCCCCATTCACTTCCATTGTAACCTAGATTTTCTTTTTTTTTTTTTTTTTTTGAAATACATTTTTGTGGTAATCAGCATTATGCCACAAATGGTGTCAATAGAGCTTAACTTGTATTGAACCTGGAATATTCATTTAAAGAGTTCATGAAATGCTGTTTTTTATCATTTTATTATCATCTCTGAGGTCCACTGATAATAGTAAAGCCATAATTTAGTAATATTTGATCATTTTTCACCCTGTTTATGGCCCTCTGTCTGAAATGCTCTGTTTTGGCCTCAGCGTCTCCTTAAAACTTTGACGTAAACAGCCACTGTTATGATTGGCTAACATCATGCAACCTCAAACACACAGACATATTTGTGTCAATTGGAAGAAAATTAACAAAGCTCCACAACATTATAAAACTAAATTTCACGGTTGGCACATAATACACATCCAACACATTGCATCCGGATATATTAAGCTGTTCACTCAAACACAGCAGCCACATAAACTATCAAACAGTCATAACATTTGACATATTCATGAATGAAACTGATTACTTACGGTTTTGCAGTCTGGTCCAGTAGTGTTTTAAAGTCCCCCATCCTTTAATAACAGTTCCTTTGCAACACTTGGGTAGTATTATGACTGTTTCACAAACAATCCACCCTGATGAGCCGAAAAAACAAAACACACATAATCCAAAGCATGATGAACAAGACGTACACACATAGTCGCACATCGCCAGAAACACATCAAAATGGTCAATGATGTCCATCTAGTGTATGTTTACATACACCAACAATTAAAAATAGCACAGATGTGCAAAAAACGTGTCCAGGATGAGTTTATTCTCAAAACAGCAAGAGGCAGAGCAGCTGAATGACAGAAAATTGCATCTCTTCAGAGTTGTAACTTGACACCACGTCTTTTAAAAGCAGCGCCACATACATGACAATGGTCAAAGATGTCTGTCTAGTGCATGTTTATAAACAAAAATAGTTCAAAATAGTCCAGACGGGTCCCCTTTGGTGTTCAGGAATAGTTGGCCACACTAGGCCTGTCTGTCCTGCTATCTCCCTCTCTGCTTACAATACAAACTGTGTGCCTTTGGGCGGGGCCAAGGTTGTGATGACGCATGTTGTGGGATATGTAAATACTAATGAGCAACGTCTCATGATGTGATGAACACACAGATTTCAAAACGAGACGTTTCAGCAGGGTGGCAACTATAAATGCTCTTTTTAGACTGGAGAGGAAGTTTTGAGTTCTGAAATTGACAGTATGTTTTTATAGTACAGTTAATTCTTATATGTTCTAAATATCAAGGAAAATTGTATTCTCCATTTTATGACCACTTTAATGGAAAAAAATAGGATACTGCAAAGACCTCTAAAATTAGTATGTACTTGTGATGTTTGTGAATTAGATCCGTCTTCCAAGGTGATCTCGTCCACCAAAGAGAAATTCTAGTAAAACAACAGAGAGATTCCATTCAAGAGCTCAACGGCTGCTTCAAACACCAATTAATTTCTCAGGTTCATTTAGCTGATAAATATAGAGGGACAACGTGATTGGTTTTCTTGGTTGCCTATGAAGAAGTCTACAAATGGACCCAACATTACAATCTGTGCAAGAGTTCACAGGGTACCTTTTAGATCTATAAGTTGTTTCCATCAGAGCCAACATTAATTTGCTGAAATATCAATAAATATCAACAGTGCCATGAACAAAGCTCGTCGCTAAATGGTGTGACATTTCCAAGGATGCGTCACTCCACAGTGTTGCTTACAAGACAATCGAGGTCTCTCCTTCTATTGATACTGTGACACATCCTGTGTGTTCAAGGCCAGATGATCGTGTTTCCTCCTACAGAGATGGAGGGAACATCCTGACAGTGCTCACAGCAGCTATACATCAATATAAAGCTTGCTGTATTTAACAGAATATGAGATTCATGCACATGATATACAGATATTTATTTCTATTCATGACAAAGAGAAAGATCTTTCACCAACCTGGTACTTAAAAATGTGGGCCTCAACAATGCAGCTTTTTGGATTTTTGATAATCTATAATCACAAACTTTCAACTTTTCAAGGTATGAGAGGGCAGTAAAACCAAAACCTTATCCCACAATATGACTAATTTTATATTAAGGAAACTCTCTATATATATACAGTACTGTGCAAAAGTTTTAGGCACTTGTGAAAAATGTTGCATAGTGAGGATGTCTTCAAAAATGATGCCACAAATAGTTTTCATTTATCATACAAAGTCCAGTAAACATAAAAAATCTAAATCAATATTCGGTGTGACCACCTTTGCCTTTAAAACAGCCCCAATTCTCCTAGGTACACCTGGACACAGTTTTTCTTGGTTGTTGGCAGATAGGATGTTCCAAGCTTCTTAGAGAATTCCCCACGGTTCTTCTATCTGTTTCTCAGACTGACTCGATGTTCAGTGGGGGGCTTTGTGGGGGCCATGACATCTGTTGCAAGGCTCCCTGTTCTCATGGTCTCACACCATCAGCATTCGGATGCTTCACTGTGTGCATCACTCCACTTGTGTTCGTGCCGTTTTAAACTAATGTGTAATAGCAGTGCAGATGTGTTAAGAGCTATCTGTCTCTTTACATTTAATTTTGTGACATTACATATTTTAGCCAGCAGGTGGCAGCAAAAGACCATTTTTGTGTGTAATATGAGCCAGTTTGTGATGTGAAGTGAGTCAGCGTCAGTCAGTGTTTTCATTCATCAGCACTACGTGATCGCTTGTATTACTACTACACTACTAAAGCTAGGAAATAGCTTTAAACGACTTTAACAACTTCAGCATTATGGCTCATCACAGCTGAGAGACACAACAGACTGATTAATTCTTTCCGGACTTTCCACATTGGAGAGGACAAAATGTCGGAGGAGATTGCGGTTTCTATAATGAAAGACTCTTGCGCACCGGCAACTGTGAAATAGGGAGGTATACCCCCGCTTGGATGGCTATTTTTCCACTGAGAAAATAGGATGAATTTCACCAAAATTACATTATCTTCAGAAAGCTGACTAACAGACTACAGCATCATCAACAGGTGATTGCACACGCTCCATAACTCTCTCTCTCATACACACACACACACACACACACACATCCTTGTTTCTCCAATAACTTGTTAGAAACAGCCCAAGCCATGATACTAGTAGTTCTAAAGAGATGTTTTTGAATAACTAACAAAGGCTTGGATACATCATTTGTTCTGAACCAGCAACGGCAGATTCTGATCCGTCACATAAGAAAGTAGTTCCATGCACAAATGCCTTTTTTATGACCGTTCTCAGTTTTTCCAAACATTTTTTTTTTTTTATGTACTTGTTCATTGAACTGTTGTATATAAGCAATATCACACTCGCAATCGTGCTATATGGCCCTACATCAGCACTGCTTTGATTAACTACGGCACTCACAGCAGTGCTGATATAGGGCCATATCTCACTCTGGCTCTTGTGATATTGCTTATATATATATATATATATATATATATATATATATAGATATATATATATAAAATTATTTTTGCAAGAAATTCAATATAAAAAAAGTTTATATATTAAGTTGATTAAATAAACAGAAAATTGGTTCACTGTTTTATGAAGGGGGTTATTTTGTATAAGCATGTATTTACTGTAACTCAAAAATATCTATATAAAAAGTATTGGCATATAGTTATATAAATAAATATATATATTTATAAAAAAAATATAAATTATATATATATATATATATATATATATATATATATATATATATATATATATATATATACACACACACACATATAAATTATAAATATAATAAAATAGATAAATACATAATTTATAATTACATATTATTTTAATCTAATAAATTAATAATAATTTATAGAATACAATATAATAATAACATATATATATATATATATATATATATATATATATATATATATATATATATATATATATATATATATATATATATATATATATATATACACAAGTGCAATGGTGTGTGAAATTCTTGGGTGCAGTTCCGATCAACATAGCAGTCGTGACAGTGATGAGACATATACCAATTTACAATAACATCAACTTAACACAACACAATTTAAACATCTGATATACACATAATTACACTCAACAATATACAAATAATAACATACACTGTACAGTATACAATACACAATATAGATACACATTATTCAATAAAAATAAAAAATAAAAATATATAAAAAAGTATATATATATATATAGAATGTACAGTATTGTACTGTATTGACATTCAGGCTGTCGGTTGACAGTCAGTTGTTAAGAGAGAATATAATATAATAATAATATAATTTATGACAGTCCGGTGTGAGATATAAGAGTAAGGGTAATAAAGTGCAGTGCTGATGTATTTTGATCGTGGGAGATCAAGAGTTCAGAAGTCTGATTGCTTGGGGGAAGAAGCTATCATGGAGTCAGCTGGTGCGGGTCCTGATGCTGCGATACCGCCTACCTGATGGTAGCAGTGAGAACAGCCCATGGCTCGGGTGGCTGGAGTCTCTGATGATCCTCCGAGCTTTTTTCACACACCGCCTGGTATATATGTCCTGGAGGGAGGGAAGCTCACCTCCGATGATGTGTCTGGCAGTTCGCACCATCCTTTGCAGTGCTTTGCGGTTGTGGGCGGTGCTATTGCCGTACCAGGTGGAGATGCAGCCAGTCAGGATGCTCTCTACAGTGCAGGTATAGAACCGTGTGAGGATGTGGTGGTTCATTCCAAACTTCCTCAGCCGTCTCAGGAAGAAGAGGCGCTGATGAGCCTTCTTCACAACGACTTCAGTGTGGATGGACCATGTGAGTTCCTCAGTGATGTGGACACCCAGGAACTTGAAGCTGCTGACTCTCTCCACATATATATATATATATATATATATATATATATATATATATATATATATATATATATATATATATATATATATACTGATTAATAAATAATAATTATTATAATACATTATAATTAATAATAAAATATAAATATTATATAAATGACTCTTCTGGTTACACAAGACATCCATTGAACAGAGGTTATGACAAAGACACAATCAGATAAACACTGAAAAAGCGATGCCATAATTGTATAATTTACTGTACAGTCTCTGTGTAAAGATCCCTATTATCTGACTTTATGATTGACAGGTGTGCTGGGGTCATGTGTATAATAAACGATCTCTGCTCTCTGTTCCAATTAATGTCTGGTAATTCCGGCACAGGAGAGGTGCTCTCAAACAGGATTTGGAATAAATCTCACTGCTTAATCCATACATATTTCTGTGATGAGGGCAAATAAATGAGGCTCACTCTATCATCGGGGTGATCTGTGCCACATTGACGGGCATCTCTAGCTAACAAATGTTTTTTCTATGATTATTTCAGATCTATATACCAGATTTCCCTTTTTGTTATTTGAAGGTCAGATTTTTTGGGTGACACCACTGTATATATTTTACCCTTAACCTTTAACCCTACATGTTGTTTTCTCCATCTCTACATTCACACATGTTGAAAGCTAAAGGTCAGTCAGTCATACATGACATTTAAGATCCATATATTTGTTCTGAACAGCTCGCTATGATGTCCCATCTTCTCGTGTGAAGAGCATCAGATGTTTTATTTTACTGCGTTTGTTTATGGGGAAGAGAGCTTTACTGCAGCTCTTCTATACATTAACACACGGGCAATGTCACTGCAGACAGTATTTGCATTTCCTGCACCCCCTTACCCTGATGTGTTATTATTCAGAATGCTTATATAACCCAGATGTGTGACTTACGTAACATGTTTAAGATGTCTACAACAGGAGAGCGTGTTTTCCTGGAGAGCTACAGGAGATTGGCCCACTTTTGCATGTTAAAAATACATATTAAACAGAGGTTGCATAAGAGCTACAATATACCACAGTTGCATATTTAAAATCTAATCTGCCGTGGATTTACTGTGTTTTACACACCTGCCCTTTGACGTGTTTAACAGCATTAACACAGACCATATGTTATCATCAGGTATGGGGAGTAACGGAGTACATGTAACAGGATTATGCATTTAAAATACTAAATATTAGTAACTGTATTGCACTACAGTTACAATTTAAATCATTGATAATCAGAATACAGCTGCATAAAAAAAGTAGTTTGATTACTGAAGAGATTACTTTGCATTTTATTGTCATTTGTCTTTCAGTAGGGAAACATTTTATCCATATAAATGATGCGATCCGAGGAGCTTTTAAACAGCAGTGAAACACTTTCTTCTGATTTGTTTCATTCATATGAGTAGACAGAGGGCACTTTCACAATGTTATGAGTGAAAAGGTGGATATGACATCATTAAGGAACTTTCCCTTGGAATTGTTTCTACATGTTAACAAAAAACAGATAGAAACGCTTTGACAGATGAAACATAAATCCAATAAATACACAATGATTTATGCCTTCTCAATGTTTTTTTATGCGGTTAGGGTATTTTTAGAAATGCTAACCAATGTAGCCTTTAACATCGAATAGAAAGTTACAAATATTATATTTTCTGCCTCGTTATGAACAGAATCCACATGCGATCAGAAAAAGATGTCGTTGTTTTCACTCTGTGGGGTTTGGAAGTTTGGAGCAGCAGAAATAGTTAACTTTGTGTAAATTGTCATGTGAACGTTTAGCTTTATGCTAAGCTACAATGCTATTTCTTGCCTTTACATGCAACTGTTACCAGGCGTGATTATATTTAAGGGTTCAAACACGAAGTGCTGAAAGATTTTTATTATTATTATTCTGCCCTAAAACTGATTGTGCAGACCAAACCGTAAGGCCTAGAGACATGAAACGTTGGGCAATGGTAATCGGTGTGTTTACACATAGTCTCGTCCCAATCGACCCATAGGGGGCGCTACAACAAAGGCAAATGTGTTTTGACCCATAATCCTGAACCGTATATTATACACTCAAGTGCCTTATACACTATATTGTCAAAAGTATTCGCTCACCTGCCTTTAGACGCATATGAACTTAAGTGACATCCCATTCTTAATCCATAGGGTTTAATATGACGTCGGCCCACCCTTTGCAGCTATAACAGCTTCAACTCTTCTGGGAAGGCTTTCCACAAGGTTTAGGAGTGTGTTTATGGGAATTTTTGACCATTCTTCCAGAAGCGCATTTGTGAGGTCAGACACTGATGTCGGACGAGAAGGCCTGGCTCACAGTCTTCGCTCTAATTCATCCCAAAGGTGCTCTATCGGGTTGAGGTCAGGACTCTGTGCAGGCCAGTCAAGTTCTTCCACACCAAACTCGCTCATCCATGTCTTTATGGACCTTGCTTTGTGCACTGGTGCGCAGTCATGTTGGAACAGGAAGGGGCCATCCCCAAACTGTTCCCACAAAGTTGGGAGCATGGAATTGTCCAAAATCTCTTGGTATGCTGAAGCATTCAGAGTTCCTTTCATTGGAACTAAGGGGCCAAGCCCAGCTCCTGAAAAACAACCCCACACCATAATCCCCCCTCCACCAAACTTCACAGTTGGCACAATGCAGTCAGACAAGTACCGTTCTCCTGGCAACCGCCAAACCGAGACTCGTCCATCAGATTGCCAGATGGAGAAGCGTGATTCGTCACTCCAGAGAACGCGTCTCCACTGCTCTAGAATCCAGTGGTGGCGTGCTTTACACCACTGCATCCGACGCTTTGCATTGCACTTGGTGATGTATGGCTTGGATGCAGCTGCTCGGCCATGGAAACCCATTCCATGAAGCTCTCTACGCACTGTTCTTGAGCTAATCTGAAGGCCACATGAACTTTGGAGGTCTGTAGTGATTGACTCTGCAGAGAGTTGGCGACCTCTGCGCACTATGCGCCTCAGCATCCGCTGACCCCGCTCTGTCATTTTACATGGTCTACCACTTCGTGGCTGAGTTGCTGTCATTCCCAATCGCTTCCACTTTGTTATAATACCACTGACAGTTGACTGTGGAATATTTAGTAGCGAGGAAATTTCACGACTGGACTTGTTGCACAGGTGGCATCCTATCACAGTACCACGCTGGAATTCACTGAGCTCCTGAGAGCGGCCCATTCTTTCACAAATGTTTGTAGAAGCAGTCTGCATGCCTAGGTGCTTCATTTTATACACCTGTGGCCATGGAAGTGATTGGAACACCTGAATTCAATTATTTGGATGGATGAGCGAATACTTTTGGCAATATAGTGTATCATTGTAATCCGTGACTCAAGCCGAACAAAATGGCTTGATTTAATTTCCGTCATTAATTGTTTTTTTGCATTTTTCGTAAAACCTACTATTGCAAACTAGTTCTAGGTTGTTCGCCCGATTGGAACCAAACCAATGCAGAAATATTCTCTGGAGTCTCATTATCAATAATTATCAAACTGAACTTTCAATTCATCATCGCAAAGGTACGCCAAAACGTCAGCATGGCCACTTTTACTAAAATGGTTATAACTCTTGAACGGAATGAGATATTTTCACAAACTTTTTATATACTTATGTATGGGCTCATTCTGAGGACACACAAACAAAGACTTCGCGCCTCTGCCTCTTGGTGGCGCTATAATAATTAAAAATCTAAAAATATCTAACTATGGAACTGTTAATCCGATAAACTTGAAATTTTGTATGCAGTGTCTTTGTCCAAGGTTCCATCAAGATATATGAGGACTGAGATTGTATATCTCGAAAAACATGGCGGCCATCGACCAATCAACTTTCAGCAGCTTTTAGACAAGGTTAACAAAGGCCGATCGGAATGAAAGGTGGTGGACATATTTGACTCTTGGCTCTAGAGGTCTGTGCATAATTAGAAAAAAAAAAAGGCCACCAGGAGGCACTGTCGCTTTTTACATGCGTGTAAATAACTGAATATTATGAGGTGTGTCACACAGACACATGTTAGATATATCGTATGATACATCTCCACTTTCTGAACAACTTTGCCTCAAGGACCATTGGTGTCAATCAAATCGTTCGTTAAATATATGAGATTATTAAAAAAATCTACTTTCGCAAACTAGTCCCAGGTTTTTTTACACAACACGAACAAAACTTGTACAGGAAGAATCTTTGGACAGCCTAGATCAATAATTATCCCCCCCCAAAAAAAGTAGAACTTTTTATTTGTCATGGCTATAACAGGGTAATATATGGGTGTGGCATAGATTACGCAAAGTCCTATTTGCATCAAATATAGTACACATATGCGAGATATAATTTTGAAGATGCATGCAAAATTTGGTGCAGATCGAACAATAGGTGGCGCTATAAAAGCTATGAATGTTTGTGCTATCACGTTTTATATGCAAATGGTTGTATATTCTGCAAAGTTTCAGACAGACACATGTTATTTATATCATCTGATAGATCTCCTCATTCTAAACAACCTTGCTTCAAGATTCATGGTTGTCCAGGAGTGGTGGTGGTGTAGTGGACTAAAGCACTGAACTGGTAAGTAGAAGGTTGCTGGTTCAATCCCCACAATCACCACCATTGTGTCCTTGAGCAAGGCACTTAACTCCAGGTTACTCCAGGGGGATTGTCCCTATAATAAGGGCACTGTAAATCACTTTGGATAAAAGTGTCTGCCAAATGCATAAATGTAAATGATTTAATTGTTCGTTAAATATTTGAGATTATTTAAATATATATATTTTTGCGAACTAGCCCCATGTTTTTCAACCTCGACAAAACCGTGTCCTGTGTAGTACAATTCTCTGAACTTCTTGATCAATAATTATATTAAAAAAAAGAAGAACTTTTTTATTTAGAATGGCTATAATAGAGTAATTTAATCATATGGGTGTGGTTAAGTTTACCCTAAAGCCGATAACGCCTAAATAAAGGCTCCGATTGAAATCAAATTTCGTACACAAATGAAACATGATTCCAAAGATTGGTGTGGATTGGACAATAGGTGGCCGACCCTGAATTGGCGTTCTTTGTATTGGACAGGTAAACTTACATAACTGCAAACATGTGACATATAGTGCCATAAGGATTGATCTGTGTCATTTTAGCTAACTTGATCTTGCCTGCTAACGCTGACGAATTGCATGCTACCTTGCTTCGTAATTTTCAAATAATTTCAACGATCTTCTCTTTATACTAAGAGTCAGGTTAATGTCAATGTTCATCTGTAATTATTCAGCAAGGTAAACTACAATAACACATGAAATGAATGTTAGACAATGTTCAAGATAATGCAAAAAGTTCCATTCATTAGTGTAACGTAACTTGATTATTCCAAAAATATATACAATCTATTATTATAAAACAATAGCGCATCGATATATCAAAATGACAGTTGTGATCACATCAATACTGAATTGTGTCAACATATTTATAATGTACAGTCTATTTTATAAACAGCTACTGTCATCATCCACCAAATTTAGCTAACAGTTATTGATAAAGCTGACTAGCTAGCTAACACCGACATAGGCTATCGTATAAATGCAGTCAATGTATCATGCAAAGAAAAGTGATATATCCACCTATATATAGGTCAGACCTATATCCACACTTTGTTTTAGCCCTGTTCCAGCACTGGAGAGTCAAATATAATATACAGTCTCAAAGTTTGTAGTAAAACAATCATAACTGTGTAATTTTAATTATGTTACCTCATCTGTCAGCATGATGGCGGTGAATCACGTTCAGTCTCTTTGTACATTACGTCATTGTTTTGGTTGATGCTCGTGTCCCTATGGAGTGTGTGCACGAGCGCGAGCAACAGGCTGCAGTTCACTGAACGGCCACAGGTGTCACTAATAACAAGTGTTTCTGAATCTTACATGCTGCTTGAAATCCGGTAATTGCTGCTTGCAGCTACATTTTATAATTAATTCTATGAGGAATATTCACGTTGGAGCATAACGTTTTTCTCTTGTAAGACCTTTGATATTAGAGCAAAGATGCACTGCAAAAAAAAATTAAATATTGTTTTTGTGGAAACATTTTCTTGAATAGCAAAACTGCATAAGATATTTAGGCTTTTTTTAAGAGAATGTTTTTTTTTTTTTTTTAAATATATATATATACTGGTGAATTTTCGTATTTTATTTACTTGTTTTTCAAAACAAGTGAAAAAAATCTACCAGTGCTGAAGAAGTAATCCAAAGTATTTAGATTACATTACTGACCTTGAGTAGTCTAATGTAAGACATTACAAATGACATTTTACAGCATTTTTTAAAAGTAACCTCCCTAACCCTGTTTATCATCTGAACACGCTTTATTGATGCTTATTGTTTGTATTCCGTTAGCCTACAGTATATGTTCAGGAAATGAAGGCAATACTTTTGCTTTCAAATGACTTTTTGGTGCAATCAGAAGTAGGGGAAGTACTTTAAGAATCCTATAAATCAATTTTAAAAAGTTTTGTGAATTGAACTGAAAAACCAATTAATTGTGAATTGAATTAATCCTCTTATAGCAAAGATTCACACTTCTAGACTAGTGAGAAAGATTTGTTGTGATTGCACTTCATAAGCTCCATCTAAACCCATCGTCACCCCCATCAGAACTGATATGGAGACACTCGACACATCTGAGCGATTATTTACCCTTTAATCAGGCTGAATTTACACTATTAGAAGCAGAGTTGAAGGCCAGATCATATTCCTGCTGTGAAATTGCAGCAAAAAAAGATTTCTACGAGAAAAGAGCTGCTTTAAATGCACAGTAGTCAATCACTGCACTGTAATTATACTTTTTAAATGGCGTCTATTTTAAAAGCTTTCAAGAAAATATAACAATACATGTGTTTTACAGCAGGAGATTTCTCCTGGAGCTTTTCCACGCTGAGCAAACACAAAGACTAAGAAGAGATGACACTCCTGGGAAATCAAGTCCTTCATGACTTACGGAGGACAAAAATACAAGTCACGTTCTTTGCAAACTGCTTGTGTTGCGACTGCATGCATAAATAATGCAGCTGCGGAAGAGCAGGATCTTTGCTTGTTGTGTGGATGTATGCTTCTGGACTTTATCTTTGTGGTTCTCTTTTTGAATTTGCCATGAGTGAGAAAAACATGTCACAGCTTAGTGTTTCATTTTGCGGATTTTCTCACCCTGGCATTAAACTTGCCCACATGTCAACGTAAGAGCCATTTATAACTATTTTATCTAAGATTACCGTCACCCCATGAGCATTAGTAGAATGAAAAGTTCAAAGAATGTCACACATAATTCATCTTTTTTCTTCAACAGGGATTTTTACAGCTGCTTGTAAATCTAAAGAGCGCTGTGGAGGGTAAATCTTAATGGTAAAGAAATTCTTTCTACACTCCTGCTGGTTTCCTGGTGCCCTTGAAAACCTTCATCTAAACCTGTATTCCTGTTCATTAGATTATCAGAGGACTGTGTCACATAAACTTAAACTAAAACTACTGCAAAGCGTTAAAAGCATCATAAAGAGATCATAAAATTAACCGTGGTTACTACAGTCATGGTTACTACTACGATATATTATTATAGTAAAACCATGATTATTTTTTGTAAGGGTTAACCCTTTAAGCACTAAAGGTGTTTTTAAAGATTTCCTGTTAAATAAAAAAAAAAATAAAATGTTTGGTATCATTGTAAAGATAACTTTTAACAGATTATGATACATTTTGAGACTCTCAGCCTAAGGAACTGCTGAACACAAAACACAAAATCAATTGCCAAACGTTTACTGTTTTTCTTATTTTTCTGATTTGACATTATGTATTTCTGGGTGTTAATAAGGTGGCTCCGAAAAACTGCTTTTGTTTTTTTTCCCAGTCATGTCAACTGTATCTGAGAAAAATGTTGTGTTGTTTAGAAAAAGCAATCAAAAGTTATAACATTACAAATATAATTTATCCTAGTGTCCAAAAACATCTCCAAACAATTAAAACATAATAATTGTACATAAGAACTAATTACACATGCAAACACAACAATGACTAAAGGTTTGCATAGCATGCAGACATGATTTTAGTAATGAGATTTCACTGAATGAGTTTCATTCTGTGTCATTTGAGTCATCATTGAGTCTGTGTCATGTATTTGGCGCCATCTCCTGGTGGTCATATGTAACATTGTGCTTCATGTGGATTATCTAATGATCTATACATCTGATTATCTTGTGTGTGGACTGGTATATGATATTTTATGTTCCATTTATTTTTTGTGAATTTATAAGCAAAAACGCAGCATATAAGCAACACCAACATAATTGTCAAAGACATATACTTAGCTATTACTCACTATATTTTTGTCTGTGAGTAAATCAAATAGGCTGGTTGTATTCTACTCTTTGAGAGCTTTCCAACAACGTATGACACATGGCTATTTGATGAGTTTGATGTTTTTACTGATTACAATAATATGTACAGTGCAATTGTTTTTTTTATGTTATAAATTATCAAAACGGAACACTTCTGATTTGTCTGCATATTTCAAAGGACTTGTTCAGTTTTGGTCATAATGTCTACATGCATTGGAAAGTAGAGCTTCTAAGCTTTCAAACGATACCTATTTTGTGTTGGTCAAGACTGTAGTTTTTAATATTTTGACGATTCTTTTTTCTCGCAGAAACAGCATAAAGGATTAAAAACACATCTCAAGACACCTGCGTTCTGTTATATTCTAGCTTTCTAAGCGCAAGAACGCAATTGGTCTGAATGGCTCCGAGGTCATCGTCAGTGCTTTCCACACATTCAAAATTCGAATGCACCATTTTAGCATTCAGATGTGCTTTTTTATCTTAAATTCAACAAATAATTGAATTTCGCAGCCTTAATATAGCATATAGCCTCTGCTAGGGTCAGGGATGGCTAAATGACAAAAATTTGACAATTTTATATCACAGTAACAGTATATATAGTTATTTTTGTCCGAAATATAAATATAAAATGGTTTACATATTTAAAAAAAATAGCATGGTAAAGCATATTTTTTGAGTGAATTATTCACTGAAAATCTTCCTCTCCAGTGCAACACCTTAAAATCTCATTTGCATTTGCACATTTTTAAACATAAGCAATATGAAATCATACACTAACAACAAACTTATTCTGATATATTCTCCATCTTTTGATTTACCCTTTGTGTTAGTGTATTCTACAAATCAGCTCTCTCTATGTGTGTAAAATACAAATACATTTGAAGAAAGTCCATTTGATATAGATGTTATTAACTATTTTATTTGAAATGAATATTTTTTGAATGAGTTTTGATATCATTAACTTGACGCTTGATCAATGTGCAAGAAACGTAATCTTCGCTTTGTTTGCACAAACCCACTATCAAATAATTAAAGTTTAATTACCTTGTTTATCTGTTTAGCAATCTTTCACTAATTTATGCAGCACCACTGGTTAATGAACTTGACTTTGATTAGCCTGATAAAGATTTCACTGAAAACAACCAGGGATCTGTCGTACAATGAAAACCATTAAGAGTTTTTCTCCATAGGGGAAGATCTTCCACTGATAAAATCTGTTTTTATAATAAACCTCAGAGGACGAAAGAAACTGCTCCTTCTTTGTGTTTACTGAGAAATACACCCAAAGCAAACGTCCACCATGCAACAAAATAAAACTGCTGCACAAATGCAGACAGTCTGAAGTGTATTTTCAGATAGCCAGAGGGTGTTTATTCTATGAAATGTAAAAATCCATCGAGTTTTAAAGCATGGGATGAAAATATCTTTATATCACCAATATACAATCTCAATTTGTACATGTTTGAATGGAAGCACAGTATTGATATTACCCAAACATTCTGTACGGTGTTACTAAGCCAAAAAAAATCACTTTTACTACTGCTCATTGATATGGTTTGTGATTTGAACAGATCTCTTTAAATCTTCAATATTTCTCTTAGACAGAAATGAGAATCTATGGAGAGCAAATGGAGATTTTGCTAGTGCTGCAAATGCTTTATTGTTGCTTTCCCACCTCTCTCTAAACTGGAACTCACAGGTGTCAATATCCATTGCATCCAGCCGTGATTAAGGGCTTTTTCCTGACTGATAAAAGATGCCAAAACACATTAATGTCCTTATCAATGCAAACGGGGCTGAATCCGTTTCGTTTCTCTGCAAACCAACACAAATCATTTGGCTCGACCGCTGAAACGCCTCACTGTCGATTTTATGAGCTGTTGCATTTTGCACTAATAAAGATTCTTAACTTTGATAAATGCATTGATGACTTTGTTTCACTAATTCAGTTCAGTCCAGTTGCCATTCCAGTGGTTGTTTTTTTTTTTTTTTTTTTTTTTGTAGGGCTTTTTTTTTTTTCTTAAAAGCATGAAATACTCATGATATTTGCTAGTGAAGTTTTCGGGAATATGTGCGTTCTTCATCAGTCATTTTCCTGCGGCTCCAGAGTGATTAGTAACCACACAGCACACCAAAGCTGATACTTAAAGCTTAAAAAATAATAATAACTGCAGTCCAATGTTCAACTTTCGTTTGAAAGCTTAGAAGCTCTACTTTCCAGTGCATGTAGACATTATGACCAAAACTAAACAAGTTTATTTGAAATTTGCAAATAAATCAGAAGTGTTCCATTTTGATAATATATCAACTCACAGACAAAAATATAGCAAGTAATATCTAAGTATATGTCTTTGGTGTTGCTTATATGCCGTGTTTTCACTTATAACTTCAAGAAACATAAACGGAACATAAAATATCACATATCATTATTTAGAGGAGGTGATTATCTTTCAAACGACCCCACACACAAGGTAATCAGATGTATAGATCATTAGATAATCCACATGAAGCACAATGTTACATATGACCACCAGGAGATGGCGCCAAATACATGACACAGACTCAATGATGACTCAAATGACACAGAATGAAACTCATTCTGTGAAATCTCATTACTAAAATCATGTCTGCATGCTATGCAAACCTTTAGTCATTGTTGTGTTTGCATGTGTAATTAGTTCTTATGTACAATTATTATGTTTTATTTGTTTGGAGATGTTTTTGGACACTAGGATAAATTATATTTGTAATGTTATAACTTTTGATTGCTTTGTCGTTTCAACACAA
>NC_059384.1:1390000-1442500 GCF_019703515.2 Myxocyprinus asiaticus
ATCACAGGTTATTTAGCGATAAAAGATGTCTACACCAGGCGTGTCTGTTGACGTGTCACAAACTCACATTTCAACAGGGTGGGAACTATAAATGTTCTTTTTAGAATGGGGAGGATGTTTTGAGTTCTGAAACTTTTTTATTAGACAGTTACCTCTTATATGTCTAAATATCAAGGAAAATTTGATTCTCCATTTCATGACACCTTCAAGTTCATACAAACAGATTTTGTGACGTTATGCAATATTGTAGCCCAAACATTTATTTATTTCTATCTCTGGGAATCAAACTCATGACCTTGGCATTGCTTGCACCATGCTCTACCTATAATCCAACATTTTAAGAAAGGAAATGTCATATTTATTTATACAAATGACTGATGTATATCAATACATATATTATTATGACTTCTCATGAGGATGGGTTGAAATAGGTAGGCTATAGTTATGGATAGGTAACTATAATTATGGAAATCGATATCTTTAAAAAAAAGATATTGCATGAGCTCAACGTACATCAGCTGAATAGTCTGAGTTTACAGTATCACCAAATAACTAATCAATAAAATCAATAAAAGCTGATAGGAAAGTAGGTGAAAATCAATTTCATTATCTGTTAGTTGGCTCTTTTCGCTATTAATGGAGAACCTTGTTCAGTGACATCACTTTACAGGAGTAAAAAACAAATGTATTTAAAAAATGCACACAATGTGTAGCATATATTATATATACGTCTGTGCACATGAAAAAGTATTGGAATGATATGGTTTGTAAATAAAATGCTGAAAACTAAATTTGGCTTATTTATCTGAAAAGCAATCGATAGATCAATTAACAAAAGAGTTGTTAGTAGCAGCCCTAATGGTATCGTTCTGTTATAGGCCAAAACTTTGGAGACCAAATATAAAATGATTAATTCTTTATTTGGAAATAAATGAAGCAGAAATAAGACTTCTAAGCTGAATCTTTAAGTTTAGGTATGAAATAAAGTGCTTTACATAAAAATGATAAAGAGAAAGGAAATGTAAATGTAAATACATTAAAAATAATAATAATAAAAAAAAATAATCATAATGAGAATAAACTTTGTCAAAATTTGACAAGATTAGATCTGACTACCTCAAACGCAAACATCGAGAGTGTGATGAAGAAGAGCAATGTGCTGACTTTGAAAGGGTTTAATTCCAGAATGACTCAAGGGTTGTCGTTGTCATAGCAACTGGTTTTACACCCGTTTTACGTGGCTTTCAGGGGTTTTTAAGAGCCGAGATTCCATTAACCTGGTTGCTGTCCCGTCATTTTCCAGAGCCAAAGATTGAGTGCCCTTGAAGAGGAAAAACAGTTGCACTCTTTCAACAGGGCTGAAGGGCGACCCGTCCCAAACTCACAACACTGTCTGATTAAGAAAACAGCACAGTGTTGATTTGAACAAACTTTGCTAGCTGAGCAGTGCTGGTAAAACTCTAACTAACAAGCTAAAGGAAAGGTTTACTCAAAAATAAAATATCTGTCATCATTTACTCACCCTCGTGTTGTTCTAAACCCATTCAATGTTCTTCCATGGAACACAAAAGGACATTGTCAGCGCATGCGCCTGCTGTTGACTGTACAGAAAGAGCATCACAAAGCAGTCATGGTGCTCAAGCGTCGAATGCGTTCATATTCTCTCGCGGTCGAAAGAGTACACTTTGAAAGCCAACACGGTCGACCGGGCACGATCTGATCCGGAACGCGGAAAAACTAAATATACCCGGGTCTGCACGTGTCTCAAGTGTATCAGCAAATAATTTATGTGAACTAGTTCATGAAATAAACCATCCGAACACTAAATATAAGTGATTTGTTTATTTTAACCGGTTCATTGACATGAACTGTCCGAATGAACAGATTCTTTTAAATGATTCATTTTTCCCAGTGCTACATATCCTCCATCGCTGATAACAATATAAAGTGACAAATGAAGAGTTTTGTGACGTTACAGTGCTACTTGTTGGTAAATGTAGCTCGTTACTTCTCTATACGCAACGCATAATTTAATTTCATTTAAACGGACTGATCTCAGTTCAGGACAATCTGTGCTGTCAGTAAAGGGTTAAACTTTCAACGCACAGAGTCATGTGACAAAACAACAGGGCGGCGATCTCAGCTGAGTTTGTCTTTGGGAGAAACAGCAACAAAACTACATCTGGTTAAAAAAAAACTCGTTAAGTTTTTAAATTGAAACCTGATTGAGACAGAAGATTAGAGTCTCTAGTTTCATCCAATATGACATTTTTAAAATTTCAGCGATTTATCGTGAAACAGCACGCTGTTAAACGCAATGACCACGTATGTGGACTATAGTCTCATTTTCATTAAAATATCCTATATTTACTGTACATTATCACATTGAGAATCAGAATCAATCAGTTCATCCAAAAGCTGGAAAATGTGTCTTTCAGAGGCTTTATATGGAGTTAGGATGAAAATAAGGTGCATTTCAAACTGTTCTGAGACCAGTGCAGACAGACAGCACACTGGAGGTTAAGTCATTCACTAAATAGGGAGCAAGGGAGCATCCTATAGCTCTCTATGCAGTTAAGTGCATTCACTCCTAAAATCTGATCAAAAGTTCAGTTTCAGGCTGCAGATGATGTTTGGATCACTCAACATGTTTGACAGACATGTGACAATGATAATCAGTACATAGATTCAGAATTTATAATGTATCATTTTATTTTAACATGATTGACAGTGATTGGATGATGCTGGATATTACTTTAAATCTGATGTAATGTCTGTAACGTCTCAAAAACATGAATAATCAACACTCCTGGACACATCATAAACTATTTGATGAAAAATATCTGACTTTCTGTAGCTTGGTATTATTTAAAATTTCACAACTTAATCCCGCTGTCCACATATGAGGACATACATTTTTAGGAAAACTATTTGGTCTATGCTTCTTAGGGGCTACTAGCAGGGGTGTAAAGTAACTGAGTAAAAATACTTAAGTATATAAAAATGTATAAAAGTACATTTTTGCAGATAATTTTCTTTTGTCTTACTGGACTGAAGCCGTCTGTTCACTGCATCCGACAAATGACAGATTGACAAACGGCAGAGTGTCGCATGGTGGCGGTGTGGAGCTCTGACCATCTGCAGAGGTGGAATTTCAGATCTGATTTGAGCTTTGGATACGTTGAAATATTTGTGCGACTAGACCGTATGTGACCGCCCGACTGAATGTGATGTATTCATTAAAAACTATGAACACAAAGTGAGAAATAAGCGCCTGCTACTTCTACAGATTGAACAGTTATGAAGTCAAAAATGATCATTCATGTTGCAAATACATTTATATATATATATATATATATATATATATATATATATATATATATATATATATATATATATATAAAAACAAAAGGCTTTTGTAATTAAATGTGTACATGTCATTTATTTCTACACTTGCCTTCATATTTAAATTATATCTATGAATTTGTACTCCTTATTTGCTGAATTAATGTTGTTAGGCATCTATTAATTATAATAATAACTATAAAAACAAGCAATTATAATGATGATAATAATGACAACAAAAATAATGGAATTTGAGTAAATATTAATAATACTTCCATCTGCTCAACAGCATTCAGACAGGTATCAAACCTCATAAAACAACTCACAAAACCAACAGCATTACTAACTTTCTTCAAAGCTTCATTTGAATTTCTTTAAATCGTTCTCTGTGTCTCACGGGACTGAGTGCTCTGACATCGCAATTCGTGAATGCCTTCTCCCATGCAATGAACATTGCGTGACTGTGGGAATGTTTTTGCTAAATAAAATTACATGGTTCGTTCATTACACGTCTCAATAAAGCAGCTATGAGATGAAAAACAATTTCTGAAGCAACCTCGTCATTTTATGGTGCTTCTATGACACTTTTGGCTCACATGTGGAGTCGTGTGCTCTTCAGGACTCATATCCCGTTCCTTTACATCACAAGTGCAACGCTCTATCAGTCGAGCTATTGCACAATTTGACCACACTCGAACAAGCTTGTAAATGCAGTTAAATGTTAAAATGAGTCATGCGCTATAGTAAAAGTGTTTAGATGTTATAAGATAGCGCCGTGTGAAGAACAGAGAGAAAAGAAAGTGTTTATGAACTGATAATCTGCCGTTTTACTCGTGATTTGTGTGAAAGGGGATAAAAGTCGTTGTTGTAGCGCCTCTACTGTTCATTTCACCAGGAAGCTGCCATGTGACATACAACAGGCCATATAAAAATCATTTTGCAAAAATATGGTTATTGTAACATGATTCTTTGACCAGGTTGCGAATGTCACTGGAGAAATATGACAGTCGTCGGAGACAGTAAAAAGGCGACTTTAACAACATCCTCTCTCCTCTCTTGATTTAATTCTAGCTAGGAAAAAAGTTACTTTTTTAATACTTAAGTACAATTTAATGTGAATACTTTTTTACTTTCACTCAAGTATGTTTTTGGCTAGTTACTTGGACTTTTAACTGAGTAAAATTTTCACTCAGTATCCATACTTTCACTTAAGTATAATTTCAGAGTACTTTTTACACCCCTGGCGACCAGTCACAAATCAAAAAGTGGAATGGAAAATGCACACAGCGGTCACGTGGGGGTCTCGGGAGGTTAACACTGAAAATTTCACACACACAGGGAATGTGATAAAGCTTCCTCTGTTACTGTTCAGATCTGTGACTCTTGGCAACAGGGACTCACGATCAATGTGTCTGTATGAGAGAAATCAGGCCGTTAATATTGGCCAAAACAAATCAGTCTAAGTGAGTGTTACGCTTTGTGTGAATCGTGTGGCCGGTTGTAATGACTCTACCCAGGTTGTCATATTTTTTATTTGGCTAAGTGCTGCTTGATAGACCTACTTAGCAGAGTTTTGGACGGGCTACAACAGCACTCATCTCTCAATCTTACTCGGCCGGTGTCGTTATAAAGCGGCCGCTCTCAGTTACTCTAATGTTTCTGCTGTCAGAGTGAGAAATAACCAGCGGGACGGATCGCAGCCCAGTCAGTCTGAGCACTACTGCACTAATGCAGATTTATTAAACGGTTCAAATGCGCTGATTAGGAGCCACAACTATACGACTTTAAAATGGTTAACATTTATACTTTTATTAAGTCTTTGCCATAACACAAAATCTGTTTTTGTTTTTTTCCTTTCAGAACAGTAAACCAAAGTAAATGCTGTTCATTTGTTACAATGACACCTTGTTGAAGCAATTTTGTATCAACAGTAATGACTTTGATGTGAATGCCAAATTATATGTCAAAGGCAGCAAAACAAAATATTACAATTATATTCCGGGTTTAATACGAGTTAAGCTAAATGAACAGCATTTGTGGCATAATGTTGATTTTCACAAAATAATAATAATTATAATAATTTCGACTCGTCCCTCCTTCTCTTTAAATGTGTGTTCCAGTGAGACACTTACAATGGAAGTCAATGGGGGTCAATAATCTGTAAACATTAAAATACTCACTGTTTCAAAAGTATAGACACAAGACGTAAACAATATGTGTGTTAACATGATTTTACTGTCATAAAAACACTACGCAACAAATGCTGTTAGCTGAGCTACACTTGTATTGTAAATAAACTTGTAAACACATTTTTAAGACCTTAGGTTCTTCATTTAATATTAAAGTCAATGTGATTTTTTCCATAAACAGATGTGTTTACATGTAAAACTGAATATTAAATGAGAAAACCTGATTTTATCCAGCAGGACTTGATTGGATGGTGTAAAGTGTCTCTATTTGACAGGTGGTTGAAAAACAAGAGGGCCTGGTGACGTCAACCGAAAAGAAAAGTCATTTCAGAGTCGGAGCAAAGAAACAGTAACGTATTAAAAAAAGTAAATTGGGTCAATTTTGATACATTTCATACATTTTTGAGCTATAGTTTTGTTTCTTCTATAAAATGTTATCAGCAGAAAATATTGACTTTGAGAGCCACTGTTTATAATCGAATCTCACAAACATCTGAAATAAATATTACAGATCTTATCATCTGATTTCAATTTGCTTTTTGTCTGAAATTCCATCATTTCTGTTTGTGTTCCTGGTGGAGTTTGGAGCAACACCTCCTATCTCACGCACCTAACAGCTTTTCATTATTTAAACATTCTTACCGCATTATTCAAAAAGTGTTAGACTCATAATCAATGCTTCTGCCGTTTCCTCTAATACTGATAAATACTCTGACCCTGATTTTCACATCCTCGATACAATGAAGGTTCATTTCCTTCAGTGAAACACAAGCATTGATATAATCAAAGGAAAAAATGATCCTCCTTGAAAGTGTTTTTAGGAAGCCACTGGTTATAAAAATGGCATATATTATTATGGGGTGAATTTTGGAGAAACGCTGCAACGCTGAGCATTTATGGTTGCAAAATGTCCACAGTTTTTTTAGACACTATAAGTGTACTTTTTGAATTCACAATACAATTCAACACACAGAAGTATATGAAAAATGGATTACAAGCAGTAAAATAATTTCATGAACAGTTAAGACTATTTCAAACTAAAAAGGACTTGATATAGATGATATATTTTTGGGTATAATTCAAATAAATATCCATATTAAAATATACCCATCTCTATGTAATGTAGTAAATTTAATATACCATGAATACCATTAAAAAAATATTTTATTAAATGACAGCACAAAAATAAAAAAAATAAAAAAAATCTGAAAAAAACATAAAAAATTATATATATATAATATAATGTATTTTATATATAATAAATAATAAATATAAATATATATAATAACTAATATACCCTGCAATGCTTAGAAAAATTTTCTCAAATTTATGAAAGTTGATATTTTCTGGGAATTTAAACATCAAGTACATCAGTAAACATGTTGGAAATTAATAGAAAAATATTACAGGTCAAATACTTAGAGAATTACTGATCAACAATGTTTAAATAAATAAATAAATAAAAAATATAAAATCTTGTCTGACTCTTTTTTTCAGCTCTAGCTTCCATACTACTCCAGCCACTTTGAGAACTTGGCAGTGTGATACTGCAGATATTGTTGACTTTTGTAGGACAAATTGCTTCCAATGTTCCTCATTTGTAATAATGGATAAAAGCGTCGGCTAAATGACTAAATGTAAATGAGAATGGCTAAATTTTGTACAAAATTGTTCACAATTGTGTCAACCAGCTTTTTGCCTTTTTCTGTGACTGCGAATATGCATTTTTTCCTAAACTGTTGTTGTAATACAGTTCAGAGTGTCAGCTATAGTTATGTACAGTTTTTACCCATATTGAATTAATATATATTATTGAATTGCTTTAAGCAAAGTTGCAGTTCTGCTACACTGGTTCTCTGAGGGTTAAAGACACAATTGTACTCTGACAGTTTGACAAAATGAACTTTTAGCAGATACACACATTCAAATGTACAATCACTTTCCACTTGTAAAAATGGGCCAAAAATACTGATGACATCATTTCCTGCTCAGAGGTGCATGGAGAGTTTTGCTTGTTTTAAAATATTATTTTGTGCTCTAAAACAGCTTTTACTCCTGTGCATTTAAACACCACTTAATGTTTAAATGCACATCTTTAAAGTTTGGTTGCCTAGAAGTTGGTCGTACAAGATTTTTATTGCTACTCTATTAATGTAAGAGCTGCTGATTTTGTTGTTATTTATATGTATGTGTGTAGGGTTTATTAAACTTTTTAAAAAAATCTCCAAATGTTGTTTTGAAATCATATTGCAAAAGAGATTTAATCTGTTTCATTTCCTGGTTAGATAAAAAGTTACTAACTTATGTTGTGAATTTCATAAAAACTGTCAAGAATGTGTCTATAGGTCAAGAAAATTAATATAAATTATATCTTGCATTAAAAAAAAAACATTATTTTTTAGTATTTTATTTTTTACATTATCGTGACATTTTTATGACAAGTAGGTTTCTCCATATTTTGTCATTAATGTTATGCATTCAATAATAATTTGTGTAATTCCTATGCATATTTGCACCTAAATTCAGCAATTTTGGCTCTATGGCATTTAGAACAGTGTGAAAGTGTGTGTATATTTGTGTAAATTGTGTTGCCTTAGCATATGGACTCAAAAGCTTTGCATTCTCTCTTTGTGTTGCTACATCCGGGCTTCCTTGCTGCGAAATTCCCAATCCTACTACGGCAAAGGGAAGACTTATGAATATTAATTAGATCCCGCTGACGTTCTTGGCATCCTTCTGGCACGTCCAGTCGTCGAACTAGCTTAATATTCATGAGCCAGCAGTATGATTCGCCAGCTCACTCTAGTCCGGCCAATGAGGAAGCACTACTGAGCGAGCGTCATGTGTTCTAATTAATATTCATGAGCCGAGTCTTCGCTGTAGTAGGAATCGTTAATCGGTTTCTCTGCTGGTTGCGTTTCGTTCTCCGAAGCCATTTTGGACTCAGTTCAGTTTCATGTATGTCAGAATCGGACCCTGTCCAGCCATACTCACTCTGCACTGGGGAAAGAAGCTTTGCGGAGAGGCTTTGCGCAAAAATCACCCGGCGATCCGTGTTATTTGACGCTGAATTCAGCGGAGGGCGTTTCAGTGGAATATCGGCGCTTCCCGATGGATTTGTCCGTGTGTTAAAGTTTCATTCAGCCCGAGCGGTGGGGTGGGCGGACGGACGGACGTCTGGCCGACGGTCACTCGGGCTCGTTGTGTGTGTGTGTGTGTGTGTGTGTCTCCCCCCCTTATCTTTTTAAATGTTTGCAAAGCAGAAGACACTGGAACGGAGCAAATCTGGGGTGATTTTGGATCACTAGAGGAATATGTTCGCTCCCTGGCTGACTTTTGCACTTCTTCTGGGAACTTTCTGTGCAGGTGAGCGCACATTTATTTCTTCTTGTGCCAAGGATGGGTGAGATTTGCATAAATATGACATAAAACACTGTAAATAATAATATGTGCTGCAGTTTTTCTCTTGTTTGTGATGAATGGGTCTAAACCAGGTGACATTGTTACATTGTGTCATTTAACGTTCCAATCGAACTGTTACAAATGTAACCAGTGCACACTTGAGTGACACATTCTAAACGCCTCATGCATGAACACACATTTCATATGATTCCTTAATAGCATTTCTTGCAGTTTATTTGCATTAGAAAATGTATTAGCATATATTTCAAGATATCTGTGTGATTGTTAGTAAATATGAGTGATAAGATTCATTCAGAACTGCAGATATTATAATCATATCTCAGTAGAAACACAAGGACACTGCCAACTGTGTGTCTTTTCTCTTCAAGGATTTAGATTTGACATCTATTACAGAATGATTACACCTGTCACAGGCGATTGATTCACGTGTGAATGTTTTTTGTTGTGATTTCTATACATGTGCTTTTATATTTCTATATAGATTAAATGAAAGGCATAGGTTTTGATTTCACCTTGTTCATTTGAGTATTTAATTCACTTTATATCCCTCACATGAATATCCTTATATATGAGTATACATTAAGAATAGATGTTTGGCTGGTTGTGGACTGTGGCTTTGTTGTGTTTGAGGTTTTGGGGGGAGGGGTATATATATATATATATATATATATATCTCAATAACACACTGACCTGAGATTAAATAACAGCATTTTACACTTTAATGAACAACCCAAAGTGAGATTGTTTCCGTTTTGCACATACTGTCAGAGATTTGAATACATTGTGACATTGTTGAAGGAATTTCAAATAGGGTCAGATACATTTGAGTCGGTTTTGTTTGTTTTTACTTCAAAGAGCTCAAGAACTTTGGCACATGCTCCATAGGATTTGTTTGAAAGAGTGAAACTACAGTTGACTTCCGGAGAGTTATTTAAGTGAACAGAAGTTATTTCCTCAGAAAACTCTGTAGTAAACATCAAGTGGATTTTCTTTAGACAGTGTGATTTTTGGTTACCTAGAAGTCTTTTATTGTCATGTCTGGTGACTCACATGATGGTTCAGAATGTTCCCCTCTGAGGACAACAGAATCACTGACAACGACATGGATTGCTTGTGGTTTGTGTGTGTTGTGCTGGATTTGTTTAAAGGATTGGCACATGGTTGTTGGGGGGATGGGAGTGTGTGTGTGTTTGTGTGTGGGGATGTGTGTTGGGAGTTGGAATTCCTCCGTGGAATGAAATGGCCACCATATAGTCCGGCAAGCAGAAGAGAAGCTGCCCACCGCCTTACAGAATCATCTAGAGGGATATATGAGTGTCTGTATGTTGTGTTATGGATGCAAGCTGCAGTGCATGAGAGAGAGAGAGAGAGAGAGAGAGAGAATGGGGGGTGGGGGGCACTGTGGGAAATGGGGGATTGATCACCTCAAGCAAGAACTGGGATTTAAAGAGACAGTAGGAGATATGTTTGTAGTGTACGCTAGACTTGTCAGGATATCATAATTTTCACACTAGTCAGGTTCAAACTGACTAATGCCGGTATTACAGCTGGTTGGACACTAAGTGGTACTATGGTGTAATTTTCGTTAAGCAACAGCCTACACCAGGGGTCAGGACCATTTTTTCACTAAGGAGCCAATTTTTAAATTTTTGGTTGATGCATTTTTTCGAAAGAGCCATACCGCAAACGAATAATTCACTATTTTCAAAAACAGTTTTACAAAAAAAGTTTTTCAATAAATACATTTTTTATATTGCCCATAGACTACTCAAAAACAAACAAATATGCAAAAATGAATAAGTAACATGTTGCAATATGGAATTGAGTACACGTGTTTGTGTGGGTCTCCATAAAATTACTTCATTTTACAATTGATCATGAAAAATGTAACTTCCCTTTTGGGCTGGGCGATATGTAAAAAATATTTGAATGATAATTGCATTTAAAATATCGTGATATCAGATTATATGGTCAACCCCCAAGGTCAGTGAATATTTTTGCTTTATTGATTTTGCTTTAAAAAATAAATTTATTGAAACATGAAAAACTTAAAAGACATTGTGATTAAAAAATCTTATATATAACCACCTTCCCAAATCCAAACATTTACCATCTCCAACGGCCCCATTTGCCATCACGCAAGATTCACAAAAGCCTACAAATTTATATAGCCTACAAATTAAGAACTATAGACAATTATAAATGTAAAGATAATTATAATAATCATCATAATAAATAAGCCTAATAAATTCCCTTGTGTTCCCAAAAAATGATTCAAGATTCAAGGTGAACATGTCTTGCATTACTTTGATTTAATCACTTTCGTCTTTGTTTCTTTTTTTAGTTTTTTGGATTTTTCCCCTTTTTCTCCCAATTTGGAATGCCCAGTGCCCAATGTGCTTTTAAGTCCTCGTGGTTGCATAGTGATTCGCCTCAATCTGGGTGGCGGAGGACAAATCCCAGTTGCCTCTGTCTGAGACCGTCAACCTGCGCATCTTATCACGTGGCTTGTTGAATGCGTTGCCACGGAGACATAGCGCGTGTGGAGGCTTCACACCATCCACCGCGGCATCCACGCACAACTCGCCACACACCCCACCGAGAACGAACCACATTATAGCGATCAGGAGGAGGTTACCCCATGTGACTCTACCCTCCCTAGCAACCGGGCCAATTTGGTTGCTTAGGAGACCTGGCTGGAGTCACTCAGCATGCCCTGGATTCGAACTAGCGAACTTCGTCTTTGTTTCTTTAATACAAAGATACCTGTATATATTACTGGACCTGCTCATAATGCGTAAGAGCAAACTGCGTGAAACTCACAGCACCTCACGAGATGATCGGAGATCATTTGCAGCATTCTCATAGATTACATTATTCTTCCAAACAGTTTTCAGTCGAATGAAACAGAGAAAAAGAGTGATAACTCTTTACATACGCTTGCTCCATGAGACAGGGTCCTGTTGCACGCCTCTGAACAAACATCGAATCAGACATGAGCATTGACAGCTTTTCTTTTGCCTGTTCTTAAAAATATAATAAAGTGTGTTTCTTCAAGCGTGTCTTTGTGACCAACAGCATTTCTTGTCTTGTGTCACTCCGAGACGTCTTACAGGTCACCCGCCTGGAGCTCGCAAACTGGATTCAGCCTCGTCGCATTTTGTGGGTGGCGGGTGCTATATCACACCCTGGGCGCACATAAAAAATAATGAACGTTCCTAAAATCGCTCATATAAAATGTTCTTAACAGCTAAGAATAGTTATTGGGAAATGAGGCCCAGAACTCTATGCATGTGCGTGTCTTGGAGAAGCGATTTCATTGCACTCGTGAATGGCAGAGCTCACTGTGCACACATCAAATCAGACGCGCATCAGCGGCTTTTCTTTCATCTTCTTTCAAAATAGAATCCTGTTTCATCAAATGTGCGTCTTTGTGTCTAATTTCTTGTAATATATCACTCTGAGAAGTCTTACAGGTCGCCCTGCACAGTGGCTGGTACATCAGCAAAATACTTGTGGCTCGCGAGCCATAGGTTCCCGACCCCTGGCCTACACAATAACGCAAGGCAGCTTGATTTCAAACTTTGAACTTTATTTTTTGTTTATTTTAACTAAAAATTCAAATGAAACTGAAAAAAATGATGTGCAATTAAAATGTGTGTTGTTCAACTTTTTGAAAGATGTCTTTTCAACAGTTGTAAAGGGCAACATCTCTTTGGCAACGAACCGACTTCATCTGTGCATTCTCTCCATCATGGGCGACCTGTCGGGTGTTTCGTTATCCGGGCAAATACATCACTTATTGTGGGTTGTTGCAGGTTTAATGTTGATGTTTTATTACCTTTCATCCCAGGACCCAGTTTAGCTGCTTCAGAAGGGTAATGACTTTGTGTGTGGATAAATTCGTTTAGTTCCCTCCTAGGCCTGGGCAATATGCAAGACATATGTTCACGATATTTTTATTTAAAAAAAAAAAGAAAAAAAAAATCACAAAATCCAATTACATCGTCAACCCCCCGGCTGAGGGATCGGTGAATATTCTTACTTTAGTGATTTTGCACTGAAAATTAAATTACCCTAACTCTAACCCTAAAAAACGAAAAACTTACACCAAAGACATTTCTAAATTAAAATTCCACTTCAAACGAAACGAAAAAGCAATTAAAATAACAAAGCTGTAAAAAAAAACAACAAAAAAAACCCATATATAACCACCTTTCCATTTACAAGCATCCGTCTATCACAACAGGTGGAAAATTACTAATACACATTAAGATATAAAAACAATTATAAATGTAAAAATAATAATTATGATGATGATAATCACTGAGATATAACTCATGGTTCGAGGTGAATGTGTATGATTTAATCACAGATGTATAGGCTGCAGAGTTGCGTTCACAATGAACTGTTCTGTGGAAATAAAGTGAACTGAACTCAAAACATGAGGTCATTTACAGCACTCATAGACGATACTATTCTTAAGACTGAAACAAAGAAAGAGTGAAAACCCTTTACATACGTGAGACTGCACGCCTCCGAACAAACAGCGTGTCATACATGCGCATAGACGGCTTTTCTGTCATCTGTTCTTAATAATATAATAAAGTGTCTGTGTGTTTAACAGCGTTTCTTGTGTCATTCCGAATCCGAGACGTCTTCCAGTTACTCACCATGCACATTATATTGACTACCTGTGATTAAACGTCTTCTACTTTGCTGCCTGTGTAATTTGAAACGTTGGTAAAGAACATCTGGCTTTCAGTGTGTTATTTAGGTTCATTTATCATGAGTCACAAACTTTCATTAGGCAACTATTCTTTAATGGTATTCTATTCGTTAGGCTGTTGTATTGATATTGGAAGTTCCACTCATAATGTTTCCACCAGTATAAAGTTTCACACCGGTGTTGTCCCTTGTACCGACTAAAACCGGTAACACCGTACACCATGGCAACCCTAGCGTATACTAAGGCAGTGTTCAGACTGTCAGTCCAAATTCTGTTTTTTGTGTGAATCCGATCATATTTGGCAAGTCTGAATGGTAAAAATCACACAAAATACTATTTTTTTACAAATCTTAGTAGGGGTAGGGGTGGGTTAAAATATTGATTTCGCGATGCATCGTAATTTTCATTTAAACGATCTCAATATCGATTCTTAAAACCCAAGATCGATCTTTTACTCTGTGAAACACTCCACTTCAGTGAGAGGAAATCACTCGCATTTCCAACCAAATTTCGCGCTGTGACTAAAATGTGTATATTTGGCAGCTGGCTGGTAAATGTTTAGATTTCACTCATCAGTGAATGATTTGTGTAGGATAGTGTTGGAGTATTCAACAGTGAGATCCTGTCACATAGGGCCGTAACCACAGTATACTTTGAGGGGGACAATTCCCCCCAATAATTGCCTCCGCGTCTGAGACCGTCAATCCGTGCATCTTATCACGTGGCTTGTTGAGCGCGTTGCCACGTAGACATAGCACGCGTGGAGGCTTCATGCCATCCACCGCGGCAATCATGCTCAACTCGCCACATGCCCCACCGAGAATGAACCACATTATAGCGACCACGAGGAGGTTACCCCATGTGACTCTAGCCTCCTTAGCAACCGGTCCAATTCGGTTGCTTAGGAGACCTGGCTGGAGTCACTCAGCACGCCCTGGGATTCGAACTCACGAACTCCAGGGGTGGTAGCCAGCATCTTTTACCACTGAGCTACCCAGGCCCCCCTAGCGTTAGGATTCTTGAAGAAAAGATTGTGTTAAGATTGTACTGGGAGGAAAAAACAATGAGGGACAACTTGAGGACAGTAAATAATTTTGTGTGTTTTGTTTTGGCTAGCCAGCTGACACAGTCATGTCATTTTACATATACATCAGTGATAAAAAGAAATTCTAATTATATATGTCTTTTCTTTGAGACGGCACAAAAAAAGAAAGAAAAGATGACTGAAACAGGCAAATTGCTATCAGTGCAGACACAGTGTTTGTCTTGTACTGTGTGAACTTTAAAAATACATGTATCTTTTAAAACCACAAATTATGCAATTTTGGGCCTTTATCGCATTTCAAGCCTTTATTCAGAAAATGATTGCATTCAGAGCCTTTTACTATATTAAAGGACCAAAGAGGGCAATTATATTTGTGACCTCAGCACCCGTGAGCCCCCACCCCCAATGTTCAAGACATGGTTACGGCCTTGCTTTCACAGTATGTTAAGAGTAAAAGTTGTTCCGTGTAATGTGTGTCCAAAGATCCACGCAACCCATTTGAATAATGTCTCTTTTAATTCGCTTTCTGTTCTCTACAGATGAGATAAAGCCATTCAAGTCTCTCATTTACAGATGCTGTTTACAGAACTGCCGGGTTTTAGAGAGAGACTGATATATCGGTTTTACCGATTGATCGGTGCTGATAGTTGCGTTTTGGTACTATCGGTTATAGGCAAAAATCAATGCCGATATTTTTTTTTATTCCTCTGTTTTCCTCTGATAATTATTACTAATTATTTATTTTTTTAAATGAAGCGAGGGCATGCAAAGAAAAATGTGACTTTATGGAAATGTCCCTCGTCAGCACATACAACATGTGTCCAACTTCATATATTGCAAATAATAATAATAATATATAGGCTAGAAAAAGCTTAATTTGGTCAGTATTAAAAATAGAGCATTATGATGGAGCCAAGTCTCCATCAAGGGCCCTATGATTTCTACATTGGGGAAAACGCAGACGGAATCGCAGAATCCATTCATAAAAATGGAATTAACTATGAAACGCGTAATGTCACGGAATATGACATATTTGGGATGAAATTAATGTATAAATGCACAATTAACCAAATTAAAATCGTGATATGTCCTAAAGATGATTAAACCACTAAAGGCTGAGATTTATTTAAACAAATGGACAATACGGTTTGCATAAGCTTCAACAGTAAATGATTTGAGAACTAACCGCTCTGTGTGTGTATTAATGACAAAGAGCAGATCACTTTATTCGATGTGAAGCGCAGCACATATAGACCATATATATTTATATAATTAAATCATGTCCTTTTGCGGTTTAATAAGCACATTAGCCCATTTAGTGAACCGCTTTCTGGAGGTGAGAAGTGAAGCTGTCAAAATAAAAGCATCATTTAACTAGACGCGTGAAATAAAAAATACTACAGAAATATTTTACTTCTGTATAGTAATATTCAATGTATCTGTATTAGTAGTAGTAATAATGATGATAATAATATATTGATAATAATGACATTATATTTAAGCAATAGCTTAAGAGTTTCATCACTGCTTTCATTAATACTGTGATGCTCTACTGTGCAGCACTGTATTTGACCATAAAAAATAATCTGTATAGATGCTCTTCATTTAATAATAATAAAAAAAATATTGCAATGGTATGTTAAAGTATTTGTTCTGTTTTCATTTGATTAAAATTCTATTAATTAATTTGATTAAACAGGTTTTTTTATGATAAAATACAATGAAACTTTAAAACTCAGAATTCAGAGAAAATAAAACGGAAAACATGGAATTTGGGAAAAAATCAAATTGATTTCATAGGGCCCTATCCGTCTTTTCATAATAAGAGTCCCTGGTTAGTTTCAGGCATGTTTAGAGTTAAAAGTCCGACGTTATGCACCCAAAATGTTGTAACATTCTATAAATCGATTTTAAAAACGATCGTCCGATTAATCTGTTTTCGGCCTTTCCCACCACCTTAGTTATCATATCGGCAAAATCCACTATCGATTGACCTCAGTCGGGTTTCCTTAAAGAGACAGTACCGGGTTTTAGCACGTGTTCAACAAATCAATATAAATACTTTTCAATAGTACAAATTATGCAATTAAACAATAAATGTGTATCAAAATATAATATATGCAATATAATATCATATTTATTGATTGAATACATTGATCTGTTCATTTTTAAAAAGCTAAAATGTGACCAAAATTATTAAAAATGAATAAATTTAACTAGTAAAATTTATATTTTCATAATGTACCTAGTTAGAAGGTCCGCTGTATAATTAACAGCAGTAGCTGGGAGAGAATTTCTTTCATATGTGAACAAAAGAGTCAATATAACTGAAAAATACCCATATGAATCGATATCGAATCGGAACCGAATCGAGAACTTTTGAATCGGAATTGGGAAATCTGTGTCAATACCCAGCCCTAGTTTCAAACTACATTAATATGTGTTTTGAAATCCTATTCAAATCACATTTCTGGAAATCCATTTCAGTCTGACTGCTCTGATTGAATCTGTAGTGGCTTATTGCCGTGAAAAAAAAAAAAGCAAAAATAACGGTTAAAGTGAAGCACTTACAATGGAAGTGAATTCACTCAAAAAAATAATAATAAAATAATGAAATAAATTTAAGAAAATACGACTTTTATAACTACTGCTCATGGTGATCGTTTTATAAAGATTGATGAAACTCAGATGATGGATAGAATACGCCTGTCACTTTAGAACGTATGTGTTGGGTTCAAATCCAAGTCCTCATAAACATTGTATATGTAAATGTGGATGTTATCCAGTGAAGGACGGTGGTAATATGAGTCAGCGATCGTATTCTGATGGCATCTGAGGTTGACTTTAGACGTTTGATGTTTATATACCTCATTCCTCATTCCTGTGCTTGGATCAGAACCCTGTGGTTCTGTGTCTGTCAGCTGTTTGGTGGGATATTAAATGGCAAAACAGTCTGAACTGAAGCATTGATCACAGCAAATCATGTATGACTTTGTTGACGTTTGAGTCGAGCTTCTAAAATTCATTGCAAAATTTAAAACAGGCCACATTCACACTGTGCATAAATACTGTTTAATCTCATTCTGTTCACACACAGTTTGGTGATATTTATATTTGTATATTTAATGTGCAGCTTGAATGGGATGCAGGTTTATCTCTGTAGCTGTGACACGATTCATTTTCTGAAGTTCATAAAGATTTTTTTTCCTATGATAAACTTTCATGATGAAGGGCCATGATATTATTACCGCTGATAATTTGTTACGTTTTATTTGCTATACTGTTTGCATATTCGTTTCAAGCGTCAGTGCATGAGCAGTGAACATGTTGTTAGGATTATTTCAGCATTTATGCACCATGTCACATTGTTTTTGGGCTCGTTTTAATCTGGATCATCTACTGTAGGTAATAATATGCCATTTTTTTATATTCTAGAAATGCTTAATGAAGTAATGCATGAAAATGTGACAAAAACATAAAGGATAGTCATTCCGTGTCAACTCGACCAGAGGTCCCCAGCTCAAAATTTTGATTTATTTAAAAAAATTCTGGCGAAAGAAATACATAATTGAAGATGAAAGCCAAAAAATTTAATGCCATGGATGAATTGTCGCCTATGATTTTGGAGCAAAATCACAGATAAAAAAAATGCCCGTAGAAAGGTGTCAGCATCATTATTTTATTGTTACACAGAGATTGGTAGGTCTGTTACTAAAACCAGTTGACTTCAGCAATCCTTGTTGCATTATATGCCAATGGTGACCATTCAGATATGGAGAAAAAGCACTTTTTGTGTTCTTTTTCCAAAGTTGGCGTGCCTGTAACTCAAGAAGTATTAAAGGTAAAGTAATATCCTTTTAGATTCTGGTTCAGAATAAACTTTTCTTTTGCTATCTTCATTTTTGAGGCCCTATATGGTTCAAACCCAGAGATATGGGGCTCTCAATGTGGCTCCATGTGCGAATTGTTGAATTGTACACATTTTCAGTGGTCAAAAACCAAATGATAGTCACTTTGCATACAGCTGATACTTTTGGTCTTTTAAAGAGCGATATCTGAAGTACAAATAATGTTGAAAGTATGATGTATACTATGATGTATATCATACTCAAAGTATGATGGCTCAAAGTATGTTTTTGCATTTTACTTAATGAAACATAAACGGAATATCAAAAATGGCATATTATTACTTACAACATCATCCCGATTAAAACGAGTCCAAACACGATTGGTTTTCTGTGACGTGTTGAACATTGTTGTTGTGACTCAATGCTTATCACCAGGGTAAATTTATCTAGCTGAAGAAAACAGATGCGGTTTTGTTGAAATCGCAAGAATGAATTGTGAGTCTTGGAAGTGTCAACAGAGTCTTGGACTGTATGATGTAGACTAATTTTTCAGCAAAATGTGTTTATAAAAAAAAAAATCGCTTTTAATTAAAAATGTGTGGGTTTTTGGGACGTACAAATGTAAATTGCTAAAAAATAAAATGCAACGTTTGCCAACACAAGGAATCATTTTTATAGAGAGTTTAGGCTTGTAGACGTTTGAAAATCTCACTTGTATTTACCGTTTTGTGCTGCGTCAGGTCTTTGCGCTAGAACGTGAAATGTTATCCAAACCCAGAGATGATGCGCTGGGATCCGCTTAAATTGCCTGTAATTGACTTTCACCCTGGAATTCATGAATGTGCAGTTTCCTCTTGGCTTTCATTCTAATCTGTTGCAGATACTCAAAACCCACGTTTCAGATCTGGGCTAATAAGGGAAGATCACACGGCTTGCGTTCAGGAAGAATGTCTTTGGCCGCTCAGTTTGTTACTCCTAATGCACAACAGAAAGTCAATTTGTGCTGCATTTCAATAATATAGAGGATCTATATGAGCAATAATGGGCAAAACAAAGAGATTTGTTTATACGCACCTGTCAGGAGAACTTATTGGACAACAGTTTGAATTCTTTCCAAAAGCTTGTATTGAATTCATAATGAGGATTTCAAAGAATCATGGATGGTCCGGTGACGAGTTTAATCAGTTACACTGATTGTGCCAGATATTAGGAATAATTAGCCTAATAAATGGCTTCATTTGGAATGTTTTGAAGCTTTTTTTTGTATGGTTTTGTGTTTCAAAAACTTTAATTTTCCCAGAGATGTACTTATAAAGTGGATTCATTTAGTATGTCAAAGTGTGTTTTTGTGTGTAGCTATTAATATAACCGTGCATTTAAGGTGGTATTTGCTTTTGATGGAATTTGTGAACTTGTATTTTGCTTTTCAAGGTCTGTGGTGAATAATCTATCCGTTTCATGCTTTTTGTACTTTTTTGGAGTTCTTGGAGGGGAAGCAATCTTGTTGCATTTCAGGCCTTGTGTTATTTATATTATTGACTGATATTTTTATATATTTATGTGCGACGAATGGAAAGTATCTGTGAGTCAAGTTATTCTCTGAAGTTTATAAAGCATTTATCCTTTATAAACTTTCATGTACGAGATAGAAAGTGGGTGTTATTGAGTTCAGAATTGATTGGAATGACCACTGAAAGAAGATCATGACCTTTGTTGAGAATACCTGTCTGTCGAATTTGTCTCAAGCTAATCGTCATCATTGCATTTCATTTTTCAGGGTCTCTTGTGTTTCATATGGTTCTCTGTTCATTTTCCAATAGCCACATCGTTTTTACTTTCTGAAATCTGCCGTAATAATTACAAACAAGACACTTGCTTTCCAAGTCTTGGATAATTTCCCAGGTTTGTAATTGTTGCACATCCACTTCCATTATTTCCTTAAATGAGATGATGTGTTTGAAATGTGCAAAGAGAGATTGCGAGTGCAGTCGCGTGCTGTAGAAAAGGCTCTCTCTGTTCCTGTTGTGTCGTTTGTTTACCTTCGCAGATAACGCTTATCTGGACCCGAGCTGCATGAGCAGAGTGCTGTACATAAACAATGATATTCCGCCAGCGTTATCTATTGCACGGGCCTCGTCCTACATCAAACTCTGCGCTCTGAGTCCTCATGAACATGCTGAGGAATTGGATTAGCTCAGGTTTGTTTAGCTCAAGTATTTCAAGAGATTATTGGTTACAAATGTTTACAGTTAGACGATCCGTGATGTGAACGATTATCGGCCTGTTATGTAGCGAGAAGTTCATCCGAGCATGATCAAATTAGCCAAAATAAGGGGGGATGCATGTGTAGAGCTTTGAATGTGTTTAAAGTCTTCAGAAATCTGTAGAGTGGAATTTTAATGTCATAGCTTGTTTGTCCCATCATTCTGAGCTCAGACATTTTGATAGTTTTCCAACCTTGGAGCACATATTAGTTTGCTAAGAAGGACGCTGTGTGTATCACATTTCCCGATCTGAATCAGATTATTTTCAATCCAAACTAGTGCTGTGACAACTAATCGATAAAATCAATAATAATCGATAATGAAAATGAGCAACAACATATTTCATCTATTAGTCAGAGATGTGCGGCATGCATGGAGAAACTCTGTCAGTGATGTCACTTTACAACAGTGAATAATGCGTTTGCATGGTAACTCGTTTGAAAAATGGTGATGAAATTGAATATAATTCAATTAGGAGCGTATTTCTGTTTCGCAACACTGTTTGTCTTTTCAACAAGTGAGTTTCCATTAAAATGAATTAGCAAGCAAACGCGTATGCATCTGTGTCAATCAAACCGATCGCAACATAGGAATGGAGCGCAATCATTTTGAATAAACACATTGGATTTGGACATCAAATTTAGGTTTAAATGTAACTGTAATGGAAATCTTGCATGTGATGCAAGAAAAAATATTTTAGAAGAACCATAACTACACAGAGTCCCTTATATTTTTTAGAATAAAGACAGTTAACACTTAGATTGTGGTTTTGTTTTCTTTTCATTTATTGTCCTCCTGCTTTCAAACTGAGGACCAATAAAACAAAGATAATTTGAAACATTTTATATATTAACCCATTATGACCAAAACTGAACAAGTGCTTTACAATTTGCAGACAAATCAGAAGTGTTCCGTTTTGATAATTTATAAAAAAATAATGGCACTGTTCATATTATTGCAATCGGTAAAAACATCTACTCAACCTCAACATCAAACTCATCAAATAGCCATATCATATGTTTTTGGAAAGCTCTCAAAGAGTAAAATACAACCAGCCTATTTGTTTTACTCACAGACAAGAATATAGTGAGTAATAGCTAAGTATATGTCTTTGACAATTATGATGGTGTTGCTTATATGCCACATTTTGTCTTAGAACGGAACATATGGAACATAAAATATCATATAACATTACTTAAAGGTGATTATCATTCAAACATCCCACACACAAGGTAATCAGATGCATAGATCATTAGATAATCTACATGAAGCACAATGTTACATATGACCACCAGGAGGTGGCGCCAAATACATGACACAGACTCAATGATGACTCAAATGACACAGAATGAAACTCATTCTGTGAAATCTCATTACTAAAATCATGTCTGCATGCTATGCAAACCTTTAGTCATTGTTGTGTTTGCATGTGTAATTAGTTCTTATGTACAATTATTATGTTTTATTTGTTTGGAGATGTTTTTGGACACTATGATCAATTATTTTTGTAATGCTGTAACTTTTGATTGCTATGTTGTATCAACACAAAAATTTTCTCAGATACAGTTTTTACGTTTTTTTTTAAGATATACGTTTTTCAGAGCCACCTTATTTACACCCAGAGATATATAATGTAAAATAAGAAAAAAAGGAGAAATTTTCAGCAGTTTTTTAGGCTGAGAGTCTCAGAATGTATCATAATCTATATCATAAAAAAATATGAAAAGGTTTCTTTACAACCATACTAAACACTTGACCCTCCATGTTTATTTTGTCGAGTTTTAAGTCTTTAATTTTGGGTATGCCACTGAAACAGTAAATCTTTGAAAACACCTTCAGAGCTTAAAGGGTTAAACCTGTTTTGTACACAATTTTATAGCAGACTGTCATTTGTTTAAAAGAAAAAAAAAAAAAAAAAAATATATATATATATATATATATATATATATATATATATATATATATATATATATATATATATATATATATATATATTTAAATAAATGTAGCTTTTTTTTTTATCCGATTACTCGAAGAAATATTTGAAGATTAATAGATTATCAAAATAGTTGTTAATTGCAGCTAGTGTTTTCACAATATCAAAATTTCAGTAGTTGGTACCGATACCAGTGAAATTTCACGGTTCTTGATACCAATTTCGATACCACAGCAAAAATATGCTAATATGGTAATGTGCTATTGAACACACTCCTTTAGCCTATTTAAAGTTAATTTCAATGTAAATAATAAATTGAAAGAAATGCATGTAAAAAATAGAACAATTACTTTTCAACACACCATTGCATTTTAACAGTTTTATTCAGTACAACAGCACTCATGCTTCTGATATATTGCTTAATTTTAATTATTATTATAAATATTACTACAGTGAATATTACATTTTACTATACAGTTGTAATATATTTCTGTTGCAATGTCTTCAAATTCAAGCGTCTAACTTTTATTTTCAATCGTGCTTTTATTTTGACGTGTGGTTTGGCAGAAGTTTCACTTCCTCTTCTGACGGATAAACAGTTTGCTACATGGCCCAGTGTGATCGTAAAAAACGCAAATGCTGTGATTTAATTATATAAATATAAAGTCTACATGTGCTTCACAGTGGATTAGTTCTCTGCTTTGTCCTCTCATAAAACGTGATTGATTTTCAATGTGTGTGGAGTTTCCAGTCAGCGTAGCGTCCTGCTTCACACACTCATTCAGCCCGCAGCTCATGCAGATTGCAGCCTTTCACGGTTTAATAATCACTGTAATACATATCACAGTTTTAGTTTGATTAATTGTGCATTTCAGTGTAAAAGCAGTAACAGAGCACACATTCAAAAAAGCGTGTGAGCATTTAAAAGCAACTGTGTGCCAGTCTGACAGTGCGCTGGGACGGAATTTAGTCGGTGCTCGGTACTTCCGGTACCGCAGAAACACTGGTATCGTGACATCTTTTTTATTTTAGTGCCGACTTGGTACCGAAGTACCGGTACTTTTGACAACACTAATTGCAGCCAGTAATCAAACTAAAAGTACTATATTGATAGCAAAAGGCATGATCAGATAAGCCAAAATGTTGAATAAATAAACACGCAAAGGGCTGTGGGATGTGTAGAACTTGTAGAAATCTGTAGTGCTTTTTGTGAAATTCTTCAGATTCTGTGCATGCCTGCGTGGTACAGGTTATCTGTGGAATCTTGAAGGTCACCGTCAGGCGCATCAGGAATGGGCGTAGAGGTCGTTGCTGTTTGTGGGTATCTCCATTTCATCCTGACATTGAGTCGATTGCTCAATGGTCGTGTCTGTCTGTCGCCCGCTTGGATGATCCTTGTTTGTAGCAGAAGTTTCTTTCTCTCCTGGAGAGAACAGTTTAGAAAGGGGGTAGTGTTGCGGCAGGCCCCATTCAGCGTACGATTGATGGCTCTTTTTGTTGTGTTCTTTAGAATTAATGAGCACTCTGGTGTGTATTTGTGTCCGTCTGTGTATTTGTGTGCATGTCTCTCGTGCCTTTGGAAGCCATTTGTCTGGGGGGTTGGGATCTCGTCTGGTGGAGGGGTCCCGGCCCCTTATGGTTGCCCCCCTCGCTTTTGTGTCAGTCGGTCTGTGTACTTATATGTTAGACAGCAGAGGGTTGTTTGTTGAGCTCTCACCCCATGCTGAGGTCCAGTGAACACACGGCGTATTGACACCATCTCCCATCTGACCCATTTGGTTGTCTTTTAAAGAGATATTTTAATATTCATTCAAAGGATTGAGTACCGAGAAACCGGTTCCATTTTTTTTTTTTTTTAATTCCCCAACTATGTATTTTCATGACTTTTCGTTCCATTAACTGTTTCCGTATGTGACATTTTCTGCAGATGCGAATGGAACTCTGTACTTAAACGCTCTAAAAGTGACCACACGCGCTTAAGAAAACGGTTTATTCCAGGTTTTTTTTGCAGTAAGCGGCGTTCCGAATCGTCATGAAAATGAGCGGCGATTTCCTTTCGCCATTTAGGGGATTAAGAGAAAGCGGTTTAACACGGCAGGGTTTCTCTTGGTGAATACCGCTTATGTGGCCATGTAATGCATAAGTGACTTTCACACAGGTTTTTTGAAGAATGTGCATACTTATAGAACAGTTTGGATAAGTAGGAATGGGATGAGATGATTATCTCACGATTCGGTTCGATATACGAAATGAGGTTCACGATTAGGTACAAAAAGTCTACATTATATTAATTGATATTATATCATGAAATTGTATATATAATAATGATATGAGCTATCGCTGTTTGAAATAATGTGTACAATTTACAAGTAATAACACTGAGTTTACATTCATTTGTATAAGAAACCCTAAAAAGGTTACTGTCACTTTAAGAGTTCAACGAGCGGCTCACAGTGTTCCAGTTCAGCGAACATCAATGAGAGTCTCTCGGTTTCTTTAGCGCATTCATACTGCATGAGATTAAAATTTGTATATCTTTTCATAGAAAGGATATTAAGACACATTATTCAATGAAAGTAGAGTTGCCTCATCTTTGATGGACACACATTACACGGAGGAAACAATCTGCTTTAATCTCAAGCACTTATTACCAGGTATTCCAGTACTTACATTTCTAAAAGCTAAATTCAAGCACTTTAAGGACCTTGTGTGAACCCTGTAAACAGTGTAGAATAAAGCGCAGGAGGGGTAAAATGACGCGCTAGAGAGATTATGATGTTTGACGGGTCATTTCATTTATGATCACATGGCAAAACAATGTTGCAATATCGAGTTATGCCACGATATGGTTCGTCATTTTTTTGGTTCATGATATATCGAAATTCGATATATCATTCCATCCCTACGTAATAGGATGGAGCCCTACATCATATCAACAAGTCAACACAGAAGAAAAAATTCAGCATTTCTGGGAATACAGTGCGAAAACCATATAGACTATAAACTTTAACCATTTATACACACCAATTTAAAATACAGACTACTATTCCTGACATTCATATATATATGCACTCGTACACTGGGGAAATTTCGGAGTTTTGCATAAGAGGAAAACCCCACTATTGCAGCGCAATTCTGCAGGTCGTGATGGAAATTTAAGGAAACAAACACAGCAACAACTCTGGAATATCTGGAAATATAATGCGAAGTTTGTTATTTACACAAGCGTCACTGGGGAATTCCGTTGCTGTGAAGAAAGCTGCTTACTGATCAAGCTGCATGTATGGGAGTAAAGAGTTCACTGTTTAACACAGTTTATGGAAATGCATCTGAGTCTTAAGCAGCTTTCACGCATAAACGTTTTTCTGGTGTACATGAAGACGATCTCGTTATTGTGTTTTTGAGATGGAGATGTGGCAGATGTTTCCTCCTCGCTCCAGATGGAGGAATGTGGTTGATAATCGTGACTCCCAGGCTCTTCTCCTGACCTCTGCGTCTGCATGTTGACACGCAGCTGTCGCAGACATCAGCGGCTGTCATCTGCGTACATGCTTCACGCCCTCTCTTCACTTATGCCGCTCGCAGCTATGAAAGAGAGTGCAAAAATATCTCACAGAGGAAGAGCATTTTTAATGCATACTAATATGTAGGATGGGAATCTGTTTCTGATTCAGTTTCCACTTAATGATTCTGTTTACTTAATTCACCTCGACTAAAGTGTTCTACTGTTTTATCTGTTCAATAAAACTGCAGACATTTGCTGGTCTCATATGTCTCACTGATATTAGGTCTTTATTTTTCTCCTAGTGTTTAATGAGGTGGCTCTTGTGTTTAATACAGTCATCCATGAGATTCGAGCTTGAATCTTGAAACCTCGTCTTAAGTTAACAGAATAATTAACTTTCAATGGAGTTTTGCGCTCATTGTTGGAGTGATACTGTGTGAGAAAAGGGTGAGAGGATGTGAGATGGTCAGAGACGTGGGATCGTGGGGTGACGGAGGTCACACTTTTGTCATGGAAAACCCAGTCGTGACCACCTGCTGTGAGGAGGCCCGTCAGCGACGGCTCATGGGTTCGTGGGAAACAAGTGGGAAACTGTTTCTTAGTCTCTGGCACAATCTGTCATTTCTAGCGTAACAGAATTCACTTTTTCATCTTGTTGACATTGTTAGTCCCAGAGTTTGGCTCTTGAGATGTGATGAAGGGGCCAAGGGGCAAAGAAGAAGAAGCCTAATGGAAGTTTGAGTAAAAGCATAAGTTGGACTTGACTAGCCTCATAACAAAATGACTTTTTAATTCAACAAAATTCACCGTTTACTTTTTTAAAGGAATATTCCGGGTTCAATACAAGTTGAGCTCACTCGACAGCTTTTGTGGCATAATGTTGATTACCACATAAAACAATGGATTCACTTCCATTGTAAGTGTCTCATTGTAACACAGATTTTTTTTTTAAGAAAAGGAGGGTTTCATGTATTTGCTTCTACCACAAATGCTGTCGATTGAGCTTCACATGTATCGAACCCGGAATATTTTTTAGTACATATTCATGGGGTTTCTATGCATTTTGTGGAGTGTTTTTTAGTATGTTACTATATGGTTGCTAGGATGGTTTCTTGGTGGTTGCTTCCTGGCTGAAAAGTCAACTCTCTAGTCTCTATAGCCTAGTCATTTTTCCATTCAAGTTACAAATTTTATGTATGCCAAAAATCAGATTTTGCAGCAATGTCTGACTAAGACAGCACATCCCTATGTGTTTAAGTGAACCAAAATGAGTGCTGAATAGAAATGAAAATGGAATTTAAAGCCACTGTGGCTGTTTTATTAACTGTAATGTGTTACTTGCAGACAAAGCATTCTGAAGAAACCTTATTTGCTTCTGGTATTTCAGAATAACCAGAGCAACATTTCAGATGCAATGCGGCGATATTGAGCGAATATTCTCTTAAGTACATAATATATTCACACGGCTTGTTAAGGCAAAGTCATATGGCTTTTTTGATGCACATCTGTATTCCTATATAAATTATATAGGAATATATTCAGTAAATGTGTTTCTATCATAGTTAATGTGCATTTCATCTTATCGAATAAATGTATCCACCTCAAGCGAGTGTATACGTTTTTATGCACATTTTTTATTCGCATTTTTTGGTGTTTCCACACTGAAAAAATTAAGTGTTGGATTACTTAAAATATATATGTAGCATTTTTGCATCATGCTTTTTAAGTAAATTCAATTTATGGACATTTTATGCCAGCGTAACTACAAAACCTTTGTTAAATATACACAAAAGTATCAGTACATTTAACTATTAGGCCCTGTTTCCACCTGGTATTAAGATGCGTCTTGGGTGATCCGATCACATGTGGTCACTTGTGTTCAGATTTGGAGGGGAGGGTCTCTGTTTCATGGTGACATACATCAATAATAATAAATATGATAATAAAGCGCAGCAAAGTCTGAAAAGACTACGCAAATGCGGGGAAAAAAAAACACGTCCTGCTTCTGCTGGATGCGGTTGAAATTGAATCTAAGCATAAACTCAACATGTCAGGCCTCAATCCGTTATTTTAGTGGATTACCTGTATTAAAAGAGCTTCAGGTGTTCGTTCTTGTCATCTGTGTTGATATCAGACATACTAAAGAAGATACGTGAAGCTCTAGAGATTGTGTATGTATCCTCTTATACAGGACAGATTAGTGTTTACACATCAAATGCGATGTGATCACATGCGTGTTTGACCACATTCGTATGTGGTTTCTGTGATCCGATCACAAAACGTTTTAGATTTAGTTTTTTGGCCATTACGCTGATTATGTGTGCCATGTAAACACCATACCCGATGTTCTTACCGGCTCATCCAATGTGCACACGTGTTGAGTGTATGCCTCTTCACAGTTTGACGTCAAAAGTAGAGAATAACGCGATTATTTCAAATGTCATATAAAAGTGGATTTTTTAGATAAGCTGATTTTAGAGTGTAATCAGCGTATTGGTGTGCATGTAAACGGGCTCAATGACTCTTTCGACCTGTCAGTCATTTTGCACGTTCTCATAGTATTGTAGTTGCAGTGAATTATTGAGGCTTAATGCCATTTTTATGCCATGCTGCTCATAACAGTTGTCAGTTGAGGGCGCTAGTTTGCTGCTGTTGTTTTTTAACATCCGTTTCTGCACGATGTCAGTCTCGATGAAGCTCATTTGGTATCTTTAGAGGGCGGGGTTTTGGAAAGAGGGGGCGTGGCTAATTCAACAGCTCAGTCTCGTGGAAGTATAGCGGCTGAAATCGCTTACAGCACCTTTAATGCAAATTAAGTAAAGCTAAAAATGTTATAAATATGTACGTTTCTGAGTAGAAGCTTTATGGCTGTTGAGCCAATGAATCGTTCTTTTATTTCAGTGCATCCAGCATTTTTTTATCCAATATCCCAAATTTCCCATTATTATGTGGGAATTGAAACACAGCTAATGATATTCTGGTCTCATGATATGGCTCAAGTCCCTCGTCGCAAGTTTGATCGCTTTGAAAAGTTTCTCAAGCCGAATCATTTAATGTATCATTCATGTCCATCTTGTAGCACAGAAAATTATCTTCTACAATGACCATATTTATAGTCTGAACACGGTATGGATCGTAGCTGGTGAACATCAGTGTGTTTCACTGGTTGGTATATAATTATTCTGCAGTGTAATGCTTCATTGGCTGATCGTTGCTGGAGGATATATGCGGCTGCATGTATGAGATTCTATATGCCAACTAAATGCGTCATCCGCAGTCATGACCTACTTAAAACTCCTCTCACACACACAGACTCGAAATCCCTCTGTCTGGGTTGAAATGAGGTCTCCTTAAAACCCACAACATGTTTCACTTTTGATGGGAAGGAAGCCATTTCTCAGTCTGCCGTCGGCCTTACTTACCTCACAATCCCTGGTTGCCTCAAACAGGTTCTCTGAATTGAATGTGTCTTTTGATGAAAATATCCTTTAAATTTAGTCAATATTTTGTCTTGTCATATTCGTACATTTTAAGCCATTTTACTCTCACTTAAATGGCATATATATGTTAGTCATCCAAGACCAAGTTTCAGAGATGTAAGTTGTAGTATTTTTGTTTATGTTGTGGATATAGCTGATTAATCTCATAAAGGATGTGACTGAGTATGCTAATTAACATGTTAGTAAAGCTGGTCAGTTAACCATTGTTTGTTTTCTTCAACAGTATTTTTTAATTTAATTAAAGCCATTTAATTACTGTCATGATGCTTTTTCATCTCAACTTTATTATCATTGACAAGGTTTGAAAGGGACTGTGATTTCCCTCACTAACCGTCTGTTTTTTGATTGCATTGGCTGTATTATTATTACTATTGTTCCTTGTGGTTATGTGTTTGAGTTGTGGTTTGCATTTCGTGCCAACGTCTATAAATAGATTTGTGTTGGAACGACTGAATGAGGGAGAGCTTCAGCACAGGAAAAACCCTTTTTGGTGTCCAGATGGACGGCTGCCAAACGACAGCGCTCGAGTGTTTTTGGAGGTGACTGACTGAAGAATATGAGTGTTTTTATCTTTTGTGAAAGGGAAGATTGTTTATGTGGTTTTTTTAGAAGCTCTCCAGACCCAGTGAAGAGGGTTATAGTACTCGGTTATAGTCATCTTGCCATTCAGACCGGTTGGTGGCCAAACATCCGTTCATTACTCGTTATTCTTTCATAATTAAAGACTCATTTTATTAAATAAAGGTTTACCACAGAAACGGAAATCCTGGAGATTTTAAAGTTGTGTTTTCCGGGCCTGGAAAAGCCATGGAAATTAATAAAATCTCAAAAGTCATGGAAATTTCGGTAACACTTTACAAAAAGGTTGCATTTGTTAACATGAACTATCAATGAACAATACTTTTACAGCATTTATTAATCTGGAGTAATGTTAATTTCAACATAAACTACTACTTTTTTTTAAATTAAAAGCTATAGACACTATATTGCCAAAAGTATTCGCTCACCCATCCAAATAATTGAATTCAGGTGTTCCAATCACTTCCATGGCCACAGGTGTATAAAATGAAGCACCTAGGCATGCAGACTGCTTCTACAAACATTTGTGAAAGAATGGGCCGCTCTCAGGAGCTCAGTGAATTCCAGCGTGGTACTGTGATAGGATGCCACCTGTGCAACAAGTCCAGTCGTGAAATTTCCTCACTACTAAATATTCCACAGTCAACTGTCAGTGGTATTATAACAAAGTGGAAGCGATTGGGAATGACAGCAACTCAGCCACGAAGTGGTAGGCCACGTAAAATGACAGAGCGGGGTCAGCGGATGCTGAGGCGCATAGTGCGCAGAGGTCGCCAACTTTCTGCAGAGTCAATCGCTACAGACCTCCAAAGTTCATGTGGCCTTCAGATTAGCTCAAGAACAGTGCGTAGAGAGCTTCATGGAATGGGTTTCCATGGCCGAGCAGCTGCATCCAAGCCATACATCACCAAGTGCAATGCAAAGTGTCGGATGCAGTGGTGTAATGCACGCCGCCACTGGACTCTAGAGCAGTGGAGACGCGTTCTCTGGAGTGACGAATCACGCTTCTCCATCTGGCAATCTGATGGACGAGTCTGGGTTTGGCGGTTGCCAGGAGAACGGTACTTGTCTGACTGCATTGTGCCAACTGTGAAGTTTGGTGGAGGGGGGATTATGGTGTGGGGTTGTTTTTCAGGAGCTGGGCTTGGCCCCTTAGTTCCAGTGAAAGGAACTCTGAATGCTTCAGCATACCAAGAGATTTTGGACAATTCCATGCTCCCAACTTTGTGGGAATAGTTTGGGGATGGCCCCCTTCCTGTTCCAACATGACTGCGTACCAGTGCACAAAGCAAGGTCCATAAAGACATGGATGAGTGAGTTTGGTGTGGAAGAACTTGACTGGCCTGCACAGAGTCCTGACCTCAACCCGATAGAGCACCTTTGGGATGAATTAGAGCGAAGACTGCGAGCCAGGCCTTCTCGTCCAACATCAGTGTCTGACCTCACAAATGCACTTCTGGAAGAATGGCCAGAAATTCCCATAAACACACTCCTAAACCTTGTGGAAAGCCTTCCCAGAAGAGTTGAAGCTGTTATAGCTGCAAAGGGTGGGCCGACGTCATATTAAACCCTATGGATTAAGAATGGGATGTCACTTAAGTTCATATGCGTCTAAAGGCAGATGAGCGAATACTTTTGGCAATATAGTGTATGTTGACATAAGTTAATGCATGATGAACTAACGTTAACAAGATTAATAAATGCTGTAAAAATATATATTGTTCATTGTTAGTTCATGATACCTAATGCATTTACTAATGTTAATAAATGCAACCTTTTTGTAATGTGATACCGAAATTCCTGTAGTGATTATACATGTTTTGTTTTTTCACTGCTCTACAATATAAAAAAGAAAGATGTTTGCTGCTTGTTCAATTTACTTGAATAAAATGAATTAAAACATCACAATTTTTGAACATTTTGTCACAAATTGATTTCATTGTGTTCCATCCATTTAAAGTAGTAAAATGGAAGTTTACTTAATTCATTTGAGTTGGGACTACATGAATACTTTTTATGTTGTTAATGTAGCACTGATGAATCTGGGCAGGGGATTTCAATTTCCCGGCATATTTTGCATGCAAATCAACAGCGAGAGAAATGTGAAAATTAAGTGTTGTTTTATGGGTTTTTTTGCAAGATGAATAAGTGTTGTAGTGAGAGTGTAACAAGTTCACAGGAATTAGGAAGCGAGACACGACGATTTTCAAACTTTGTCTTTTAATTGGAAGACACGCTCGCTTAATAGCGAAAAAGAAAGCCATTGCAAATAACAATAAATCCAAAACGGGGAATTAAGTCAGGGCAGCGTTCAGTATAACGGCAACGGCCAACACACAAACAGCTTGTCAGCTGGGCTCTCTCTCTCTCTCACACTGAGGACTTGCCCTTTTATTTCCCCCATCTCTCACTGCGAACACACACACACATACACAGAGCGGTCACGTGTGTGTCTCTCTCTCTCTCCCTCTGGCATCCCCGGCTCTTCCCTTATCTCCCTCCCGCTAATTAGGCAACTCAGCGCTGGGCGTGCATCCTCACAGCCCGGCCACACCCTCCTCCTCGTCACAGAGACCAAATCCAAGACCCTATTTTCATGGTCTTGGTCTTGTCATGGACTCGTGAGCATTTGGACTCGGTCTTGACTTGAATTAACCCCAAGACCAGTCGAGTCCCTTTTCCAAAAATATTCCATGAAACAAATTTCTGGACTGACAATATCATTGTAATATTTATGACGTGTGTCCCGTATTTCAGTCGGCTGTGTAGAATCAGAACTAATGATGCCCGCTTGACAAATAAATCATTCTACGTTATCTTTTCAGCAAATTGGCTGAACGGGTTAGTAAAAAGGTTTGAATCGTTTCGCAATTCAGTCCGATTCATTTGGACTGCTATCTCACTGAATTTGCAGCAGTTTTTCTCTCCGTAAAACAGCTTCGGGATAAATGGAGAACAAACCAGTCGTTGAATAAAGTGGATATTTACCTACAATCATTTGAAACAAAAGACTAGTTTTTTCAGAGGTAACTTTGAGAAACTTCCATTGGTGCCGTGTCATGTTAATAAATGGCCCGTCCATCCATGCATCCATGTTTTTCTGTTGTTATCCTATGTAAACATGCTAAACGGACATCTTTGACCGTTGCACCATGTATCGCTGTGTTTTCGGCATCTCGTACAGGAGCGGCACAACTTTAAGTTGTTTTGTCAAGTTAGAAAGAAAATCAGCTGTTAAAAACGTGTCTCGAGACACCTGTGCTCTACTCTGTTCGTTGCTCTGCGTTGGTCTGAACAACCTCTAAGTCTTTTAGAAATGCTTAAGCCATTAGTTACATGAATACTACATATACTGAAGAAATGGTAAAAATGCCTTTCTCAGTGTCATCAGAACTGACTGGTTTAGAGAAGAGGTTTCTATGCATACCTCGTGATGAAATCTGCAGGTGGAGGTAAGCAGAAATGCTTACTTGACTTACAATGAATGGAATATAGTAGTACAATTGAGGACATTGTAAACAAATTGAATAAGCATTGTCGTATTTAATATCTTACAATTATTGTCAGGTTTTTAGGCCCATTTTAGTTATAGTACAGTAATACTGTTTGTATAGCAGAAATGTTTACTTGAATGGAATATAACAGTATGCTAAAGCTGTAGTTTGTATCACCATAAGCCACATAAGTACTTTGCACCTTTCATTTGAGTTTTTAACTGACATTTTGTTAACACTGACATGTTGTTATTGTAATATCATTGTGTTTACTTAACCTGATGTGACATTTATTTCATTTTGATTCTCGACTGGTAATATTGTTTGACCAACATAAGCTTAAAGGAGCTGTAAGTGATTTTGTTTTTCATGGAAATGTATGCAAAAAATGTCCTTCTCCTTGAAAGATATCACTAAAACAAGTGTACTGAGATATCTCACTGGTCTCTATGACAACTCTAGACTCTGACTCGAATTATTGAGGCTTAATGCCATTTTTATGCCATGATGTTCATAATAGTTGTCAGTTGAGGGCGCTATTTTGCTGCTGCTGTTTTTGCCAACCGTTTATGCTCGTGTCGGTCTTAATAAAGCTCATTTGATATCTTTGGTGTGGTGTTTTGGAAAAAAGGGGGCGTGGCTAATTCAGTGGCTGAGCTTGGGGAAATTCTAGAATGGCTAAAATTGCTACAACACCTTTAAGCAAATAATATATGAGATATATTTTATATATGAGACTAGAGTCAATAAACTATACATTTAATACATTCATTAACAGTCTTGTCTCAGACTCTGTCTTTTCTGGTCTTGGTCTCAACTCAGACTCAACCTACTCCGGTCTCAGCCTGGACTTGGACTAGGATAAACTGATCTCAGCTACAACACTGATATGAGGTGCACTGAATTGGAGGTGTACCTGTGGATGTATTTTAAGGCCTACCTTCAAACTCAGTGCCTCTTTGCTTGACATCATGGGAAAATCAAAAGAAATCAGCCAAGACCTCAGAAAAAAACATTGTGGACCTCCACAAGTCTGGTTCATCCTTGGGAGCAATTTCCAAATGCCTGAAGGTACCACGTTCATCTGTACAAACAATAGTATGCAAGTATAAACACCATGGGACCACGCAGCCATCATACTGCTCAGAAAGAAGATGCAAAGATGCATCGTCTCCTAGAGATGAACGTAGTTTGGTGCAAAAAGTGCAAATCAATCGCAGAACAACAGTAAAAGACCTTGTGAAGATGCTGAAGGAAACAGGTAAACAAGTATCTATATCCACAGTAAGACGAGTCCTATATCGACATAACCTGAAAGGTTGCTCAGCAAGGAAGAATTCAGTGCTCCAAAACCACCATAAAAAAGCCAGACTACAGTTTGCAAGTACACGTGGGGACAAAGAACTTACTTTTTGGAGAAATGTCCTCTGGTCTGATGAAACAAAAATTGAATTGTTTGTCCATAATGACCATTGTTATGTTTGGAGGAAAAAGGGTGAGGCTCGCAAGCTGAAGAATACCATCCCAACCGTGAAGCATGGGGGTGGCAGCATCATGTTGTGGGGGTGTTTTGCTGCAAGAGGGACTGGTACACTTCACAAAATAGATGGCATCATGAGGAAGGAAAATTATGTGGATATATTGAAGCAACATCTCAAGACATCAGCCAGGAAGTTAAAGCTCGGTCTCAAATGGGTCTTACAAATGGACAATGACCCCAAGCATACCTCCAAAGTTGTGGCAAAATGGCTTAAGGACAACAAAGTCAAGGTATTGGAGTGGCCATCAAGGGAGCCCTGACCTCAATCCGAAAAAAAAAAAATTGTGGGCAGAACTAAAGCGTGTGAGAGCAATGAGGCCTACAAACCTGACTCAGTTACACCAGTTCTGTCTGGAGGAATGGGCCAAAATTCCAGCAACTTATTGTGAAAAGCTTGTGGAAGGATACCCAAAACATTTGACCCAAGTTAAACAATTTAAAGACAATGCTACCAAATACTAATAAAGTGCATGTAAACTTCTGACCACTGGGAATGTGATGAAAGAAATAAAAGCTGAAATAAATAATTCTCTCTACTATTATTGTGACATTTCACATTCTTAAAATAGTTATCCTAACTGACCTAAGACAGGGAATGTTTTCTATGATTAAATGTCAGGAATTGTGAAAAACTGAGTTAAATGAATTTGGCTAAGGTGTATATAAACTTCTGACTTCAGCTGTACCTTGGAGTACCAAAAAGTACCATGGTATTACCCTGTATTTTTTGGACATTTTACTATGGTAAAAGGCCCAGTCTATATCCATACCAGCCTTTGTGGTCATCAGGTGAGAGGTCTATACACATGCAAATGCTGGTGTGGGATCGTATGGGGTTTGTGATGAAAACTCCATATTTACTTTAAAGAGCACCTATTATGGTTTTTAAACGTGCCTAATTTTGTTTTAAAGGTCTCATACAATAGATCTACATGCATCCAAGGTCAAAAAACACTTTAATTTACTCATAATTTAAATTGCAGCATTACCTTTTTTTCCCAGTGTCAAAAACGACTCGTTCAATGATCCATACTAAAGGATTCATTCTAAACTCCTCCTTTCAGAGAGCCTACTCTGCTCTGATTGGTCAGATGTCCCAGTCTGTTGTGATTGGTCTACCGCTTAGTGTAGTGTTTGAGGGTGGGTCAAAGCTGTTCGCGAGCAGCCAATGAAGACCAGAAGCGGGTAGGTTAGTACAGGAAGTAAGTCTGGAATTACTAACAACTCGTTTCAGGTGTTCAGAATCGGTTCTTTCTTTTGGGAGTCAATAACTCCGTTTGTCGTGCACTTTGATTTTTGAAACTTTGCAGACTTTTTTTACATTCACAAACAGCTATATAACACACTACATGAAAGGTAATATTTGAAAAACCATAATAGGTGCTCTTTAAGAGCATTAAATGTGCATCTTTCAACCTTGAAACTACAATATCTTTTAAGCCTGAGAATAAAAGTCCTTGGAAGTTTAGAAAAAAGAAATGCAACATATAGATGGTTGAAAGACTTTAAGGAGCTTTGCACGTATTGGCAGGTGTCTTCTTGGCTATGAATCATGCTTGAATGATAATCAAAGCAGCATGTTCGTTCAATCTGATTTCCAGCCACTCACTAGCTATAAAAGATAAAAGGTTAAAAGACCTTGATCTGCCTTGAAATATTCCAAAACTCAAGTGCACTGAAAACTCTACCTTTTCACCATGTTTGCCTTAAATGGCCAGTTTGAGTTTCATCATGCAGTTTGCTTTAAAGTCGAGACACTGGGTGATCGAATATGAATTGGTGTGGTTGAGTCAGGCCACACAGAATAAAATTTTCTGTGCTGATTTTGTGGGAGGATCAGTGTGTTAAACAGAGCTGTTATTGATGGCTGAAAGCATCACCAGTTTAGCTCAAATATTTAATAAACAAATATGCAAGGGGAGAATGTGTAGAACTTTCACGCTGCATTTGATAACTTGCAACCTTTTCAGAAAGTACTCTGGTGATACCATGGTAATACCTTGGCACTTAAAATATTCATGTACCATTCTATTTACATTGTACTTGGCAAAGAATACAATGGTTACATGTCCAATAAAAGATGGTTTTAGAATGGTACCATGCCCTAAAAAACAAGGTATTACCATGGTACTGTTTTCTTCAAAAGCGTCAGCTGAGAAAATAGTCTTTTCAGATATTTTTTGAGGGCGTCAGGACAGAATAATGACACAAATTATGGATAAATTACTCTGTGGCCGCAAGTAGTCACACACAGACTTCCATGTGCGTGATTGATTACAAATCCAGAGAGTTAAATGCAATTAGCCAGATGTCCAGTGACCTTTTCCTTGTTTTTAAACCTCTCTTGAAAATTCTGAGGGTAAAATTTATCCTTGACCTGAATGTGCCTCCGTCACGCTGCAAGATTCCCAAACAGCCACTCCGGCTCTCATAAGCTCCAGGATTTAGGATCAGGTAAATGTCACAGTCATAAAACAAGCCAAAGTTCTCGTTCGGCTCCACAGCAAAGTTCCAGAGATGGTTCTGATCCTGAATTACATCCTGAATTTCGAGTGTGCCGGTAGTTTGATCGTTTGATCAACCCTTTTCCCTCCTAGACAATATTCTGTATCCCCCACACTGCCCCACCCTGTGCAACCAGGATTGTCAATACATTTAAATAATTATTCAAAATGAATTTATTAAGACCAGAAATTTCAGGAACTGTAAGTTCACATGTTGTAGGCCTAAACCTTGATTTTGAGTTGTTTTTAGTAGAGGTTGGCTGATAGTGGATTTTGCCAATACCGATAACTAAGTTGGTGAAAAAGGCCGATTACTGATTAAATCGATTAAATCAAAATTTCTTAGTCTTTCCTTAATATGACGGGCACAGACATAGAGGCTACAAGGCCAAAATGAATACAATTCCAGCTGCAGTTTATTATTACAAAATTAAGATTTGGTGCATAAAGCAGGAGTTTATTTTAACCCCCGCCGACGGGCCCGCAAGGAAAAAAAATTGTCAAAATATTAATAACTACAGCCTTGACCAACACAAAATAGGTATCGTTTTAAAGCTTAGAAGCTCTACTTTCCAATGCATGCAGGTATTATTACCAAAACATTAACATTTGCAGACAAATCAGAAGTGTTCCGATAATATATATATAAAAAAAACTGCACTGTTCATATTATTGCAGTCAGTAAAAACATCAAACTCATTGTGGCGAGCAGAGCGGGGCCGAGCGGTGTCTGGGAAGAGCAAGGCCGTGAAGATAAGTGGTCAATGAGTTCAACCTGTGTGCCACACCGATCTTGCGTTTCAATGAGGGGCGGTGGAAGTATTTTAGAAGGGGAGACAGCAGCAGACGGGGAGAGAGAGATGCACACGGCCGCACTGCATGTGTGTGTTCGTCTTATGCGTCCAGCGAGCAAGTTTTCTCTCTCTCTCTCTCCCTGTGTGTCTCCCGCTCGCATTTTCCCTCTCCCCACGCCTCCCCTCATCTCTCCCCTGGGTTCCCAGGAGGCAGGGTGGACCACCAGCTGACAGAACGGCCGGAAGGTCAGCGTCTCCCCTCCGGAGGTGGGTGGGGGGGTAAGTCAGTCCGATGGCGCCCCAGCCTTGATCGAGCGGGGGAGGAGCATGACGAGGAGGAGGGCGTGGCTGGGCCGTGAGGGTGCACGGCCGGCGCTGAATCTGATGATCAACAGGAGAGCGAGATAAAGGGAAGCCGGAGGCGCCAGTTCGAGAGAGAGAGAGAGAGACGCACGTGGCCGCGCTGCATGTGTGTGTGTTTGTCTTTTGGTTTATATTTATGTTGAGTTTTGCAGTTAGGGTGTGTTCACACTTGTAGTTCAGTTCTCTTTGTTCTCTTGGTCCAGATCAAAAAAGAAAATGATACATTTAGTCCTGGTTCACTTAGCATTCACACTGGCATTTTTAACACCGAACCTAAAGATACAAAACAAAAGGCATAAGGATAAGGTCACAACCTGATTGGACAGCTTTTATGACGTATATTTTGCGATGGAACTTGACGAACATCCAAAACAATGCTGGCTGCTGGGCTAAATGCGCTCATTGGATGTATATATGTATATATGGTGGTATTTTTACCAGCTGAGAACAAACAAAGAGCTAAAATAAAATGTGTTAAGTAGTCAAAACGGCGGCAAGAATTCCTCCGTTGCACACACAAACGAAGATATGCTGCAAGGACGGCTGACGGTGGTTCCGACACCTGTACCGAACTATAATGGGCAACATACCTCCTATGATGAGAAGAACCAGGTATGCTTGAGGTCAGTATTAAAGGCAATTTACTTCCTGTTATTGGTCCGTTTAGACGTCTTTGGTCCATGCTGCATTCATATATCAGTTGAAACGCACCAGAGTTCGTTCGGTCCGCTTGTTTGGTGCGCACCAAGGTTCGGGTGGCAGCTTTCACACTTGTTCAAATTGACCGCACTAACAGAGCAATCGCACCAGAGTTCGTTTTAATCGAACCAAACCTGCCAAGTGTGAACACACCCTAAAACTTTGTTAACTCTTCAGCCAGGTCCCTCCATCTCCTTGCCCATCCTTTACCTGTTACACTCATCAAATAGCCATGTGTCATATGTTGTTGGAAAGCTCTCAAAGAGTAGAATACAACCAAACGAGCCCACACACACAAGGTAATCGGATGTATAGACATGTTACATATTGCCACCAGGAGGTGGCGCCAAGTACATGACACAGATTCAATGATGACTCAAATGGCACAGAATGAAACTCATTCTGTGAAATCTCATTACTAAAATCATGTCTGCATGCTTTGCAAACCTTTAGTCATTGCTGTGTTTGCATGTGTAATTAGTTCTTATGGACAGTTATTATGTTTTATTTGTTTTGAGAGGCTTTTGGACACGTGGAGGCGTTTTTGGACAATATGATAAATTATTTTTGTAATGCTATAACTTTTGATTGCTTTGTCGTATTAACAAAAAATGTTTTCTCAGATACAGTTGACATGATTGGGAACAAAACAAAAGCAGGAGATTGGAGACACCTTATTTACACCCAGAAATACAGTATATAAAGTCAAATCAGATTTTTTTAGCAGTTTCTTAGGCTGAGAGTTTCAGAATGCATCATAATTAGAGCTGTCAGAATTAACGCATTAACACATGCGATTAATTTAAAATTTAACGCGTTAATTTTTCTTAATCGCGATTAACGCGTGTACTGTTAATACGACATAACACTTGTGTGAAGGGCGGAACCTTTGTAACGTGTCCGCCCGAAGTCATTACACTGATGCGCACTTCACAAACAGACACAGCGCCAGAGCCCTTCTACCAAGCTTAGCATAAAATAGCAGAACATGGCATTCCCATTGAGATTCTATGGGCAGAAAAAGTTGACTGTTACTCTCTGTCCTATGATAGAGCCACGGATTATGTTATCTCTGAAAATAAAAGAATCTCTGACAGCGCTTCCCTGTCAGCACTGTATGATGTACAAAACAAGCCCAGATTGGATTTATAAGGTGCATTTTAATTACCACAGAAGCAAGTCCAGTCTTAACCATCACCAAAACGCAGAATGAGACGTTTTTGTCTGGAAGCGCTTTTCATGGTGAGTCCAAAGCTTGACGCTAGTGTTGACGCTCTGACACGAATCATGAACACAGCTTCACGATTGCTGTAACAAAGAGGATAGCCATAGTCTACCAGCAGATTAATATTGTGGAGGATTAGAGTTTAAGAGATTTGATGCACATTGCAATGAATATGCAACCTATGGTGAAACTAGTTCTTTCAATTAGTCAAACTTCCTCTTAGACTTTGGGAAATGTTTAATGTTACTCGAATTGGTGCTATTTTAGTGCATTTCTATGTTTAAATATTGGAAGGCTTTGTTTGGAAAATGTTATATAAGCATTATGTTGTTACATATTGTTTTGTTTTCTTTCCTAATATGGAAATAAATGCATTTTGACAAGAAAATCTGTATATATAGTGTCAGTTTCAGCACTTTCAAAATCTGCGATTAACTACAAAAAAAATCTGTGTTTAATCGCAATTAAAAACAATTATCGACTGACAGCACTAATCATAATCTATATCATTTAAAAATTTGAAACGTTTTCTTTACAGTGATACTAGGGGTGAAAATATAGATTCTCCGATGCATCACGATCTTCATTTGAACGATCTCGATTCTTTAATCTCAATATCGTTCTTTTTCTCTATGCGCAGCCCTCCACTACAATGAGAGGAAAGCACTTGCATCTGCAACCAAATTTCATGCTATGCGACCAAAAATTTATATACAGTTGAAGTCAGAAGTTTATATACACTTGAAGTCATTAAAACTCATTTTTTAACCACTCCACAGATTTCATATTAGCAAACTATAATTTTGCCAAGTCATTTAGGACATCTACTTTGTGCATGACACGAGTAATTTTTCTAACAGTAGTTTACAGACAGATTGTTTCACTTTTAATTGACTATATCACAATTCCAGTGGGTCAGATGTTTACATACACTAAGTTAACTGTGCCTTTAAGCAGCTTGGAAAATTCCTGAAAATTATGTCAAGGGTTTAGACAATTAGCCAATTAGCTTTTGATAGGAGGTGTACTGAATTGGAGGTGTACCTGAGGATGTATTTTAAGGCCTACCTTCAAACTCAGTGCCTCTTTGCTTGACATCATGGGAAAATCCAAATAAATCAGCCAAGACCTCAGAAAAAAAAATTGTGCACCTCCACAAGTCTGGTTCATCCTTGGGAGCAATTTCCAAATGCCTGAAGGTACCACGTTCATCTGTACAAACAATAGTACACAAGTATAAACATCATGGGATCACACAGCCTTCATACCGCTCAGGAAAGAGACACATTCTGTCTCCTAGAGATGAACGTAGTTTGGTGAGAAAAGTGCAAATCAATCCCAGAACAACAGCAAAGGAGGAAACAGGTAGACAAGTATCTATATCCACAGTAAAACGAGTCCTGTATCGACATAACCTGAAAGGCTGAAAGTTTACAAGTGCACATGGGGACAAAGATCTTACTTTTTAGAGAAATTTCCTCTGGTCTGATTAAATAAAAATGTAACTTTTTGGCCATAATGACCATCGTTATGTTTGGAGGAAAAAGGGTGAGGCTTGCAAGCCGAAGAACACCATCCCAACTGTGAAGCATGGGGGTGGCAGCATCATGTTGTGGGGGTGTTTTGCTGCAGGAGGAACTGGTGCACTTCACAAAATAGATGGCATCATGTGGAAGGATAATTGTGTAGATATATTGAAGCAACATCTCAAGACATCAGCCATGAAGTTCAAGTCCAGTCACAAATAGGGTCTTCTAAATAGACAGTGACCCCAAGCATACCTCCAAAGTTGTGGCAAAATGGCTTAAGGACAGCAAAGTCAAGTTATTGGAGTGGCCATCACAAAGCCCTGACTTCAATCCGATAGAGAATTTGTGGACAATGAGGCCTGCAAACCTGACTCAGTTACACCAGTTCTGTCTGGAGGAATGGGCCAAAATTCCAGCAACTTATTGTGAGAAGCTTGTGGAAGGATACCCAAAACATTTGACCCAAGTTAAACAATTTAAAGGCAATGCTACCAAATACTAACAAAGTGTCTGTAAACTTCTGACCCACTGGGAATGTGATGAAAGAAATAAAAGCTGAAATAAATAATTCTCTCTACTACTATTCTGACATTTCACATTCTTAAAATAAAGTAGTGATCCTAACTGACCTAAGACAGGGAAAGTTTTCTACGATTAAATGTCAGGAATTGTGAAAAACTGAGTTTAAATGTATTTGGCTAAGGCGTATGTAAACATCTGACTTCAGCTGTATTTGGCAGCTGGCTGGTAAATGTTTAGATTTCATTCAACAGTGAATGAATGGTGTAGTATAGTGGTGGAGTATTCAGCAGCGAGATCCTTTCACAGCATATTGAGAGTAAAAGTTGTTAGGTTTAATTTACATTTACATTTATGCATTTGGCAGACGCTTTTATCCAAAGCGACTTGCAGTGCCCTTATTACAGGGACAATCCCCCTGGAGCAACCTGGAGTTAAGTGCCTTGCTCAAGGACACAATGGTGGTGGCTGTGGGGATTGAACCAGCAACCTTCTGCTTACCAGTTCAGTGCTTTAGTCCACTACACCACCACCACTCCATGGTTTAATGTGTGTCCAAAGACGAGATCCACACAAACAGTTTGTCATTGAATAATGTCTCTTTTAATACCCTTTCTGTTCTTTATTGTCACTTGTTAATAATAAAAAAAAATTGTATTCTGATCAGGCATAGCACAGATGAGATAAAGCCATTCGAGACTCTCTCATGTGCTTAATATGTGCTTATTTAAGGACGCGTTTTACAGAAATGCAGGATTCCCTTAAAGAGACAGTACCAGGTTTTAATGTAAATAGTACAAATTAGGCAATTAAGCAATACAAATATAACACAATATAATAAATGCAATATAGTATTATATTTATTGATTAAATACATTGATTTGTTCATTTAAAAAAAGCTGAAATGTGACCAAAATGATGGAAAAAATATGAACTATTAAAACTAACCCCATTTATTATATAATTAGTAACATTATATTAGTAATATTTTCATATTGTACCTAGCTAGAAGGTCCACTGTAAAATTCACAGAATTAGCTTGGAGAGAATTTATTTCATATGTAAGCAAAAGGGACATTATAACTAAATATAGGTTGTCAAGGAATCTAAAGAGAGCAGTGACAGGACAATAGGCCAAAACAATCAAACGTTATAAGCATTTTTAAACATTTCTTTATAACTTTTTTTATTATAAGGTGGCGCTTACCCAAAACTTTATAGGTACGCTCAAGGCAAAGACATTTCTCATATCTCCTGACCACTAGGTGGCGCTGTGCCGAAACACATTTGGTGTCCTCAAGTCATGATGGCCATGACATATACCAAGTTTTGTATCAGTACGCCAAAGCGTTACAAAGATACATCCTCATGTCCATTTTGCCATGGATACCTAATGCATGGCGCTGTGCCGAATCGCATTAGGTATCCTCAAGTCAGGATGGCCATGACATATACCAAGTTTCGTATCAATACGCCAAAGCGTTACAAAGATACATCCTCATGTCCATTTTGCCGTGCTCGCCATCAAATTCATTGGAGCGCTATTCGAAAAATGTTTGGTCTATCAAAAATCTTTTGATATCTTTTTGTTCCCAGTGTCTCTAGATGATACACATCACATTTCTTGCAAATCGGACATATGGTTTAGGAGTTCGAAAAATTTGTTTCTCCGAAAATTCAAAATGGCAGAAGATCTAGTGGGGCGGAAATTGGTATGCATTTGACCCTGCATGAGTCAAGGAATCAGAGGAAAAAATTATTTTGACTAGGCCTTACAGTTCAAAAGTTATAATCATAAGCATAAGTGAAAATTTGAACAGTTGGTGGCGCTAGAGCTTTAGAGTTAGAGACCCCAAATTTGGGTCGGTTATAGTTGAGAGTCTCCTCTATTAGTGTGCCAAATTTCATAACTTTCCTATGTATGGTTCTATGGGCTACCATAGACTTCATTGGCGGAAGAATAATAATAAGAACACTAACGAATACAATAGGTGCCTACACACTTTCAGTGCTTAGCCCCTAATAAAATACGGCAAGTTGACGTGGACGTCTGATTTACTTTAGTTCATTTAGGCGGCATATGTAAATGAACCAGATGAAAAATTTGCATTTGCAGATTCACATGCATTAATGAAAATATGGAGAGTATTATATCTGGTTAGTTTTTGTACAGTCCATACAGGCGTAGTGTTGTGAGTTTACTCTTGTGATATGATTATAATCTTTGCTTGCTGTGTACTCATTTTCCCTTCTTAATCTTATTGCTGTGTTGAATAGCATGCTGTCAGATTGCTGCTTCTACAGTGTCAAAAGGTTTCAGGGTTATTTATTCAGCCGATGCAGTGAAGGGAACTCTGGAGAGAATGGTAAAAGATTTTTGGGAAAGTGTTAATAGAGTCATTCAGGGACAATACAGAGCAGTCTGTCTCTCTCTGTCTCGCTGTTATCCGTCTGAAACGGCACAAAGACAGATGCTGCTAATTAACTTCTCATGTCGTTGTTATTAATGGGCTGCTGTGATGAATGAATATATTGTTTAACCGTAAAGAATCGTGATGAGAAGTGTGTCAAGAGCATCAGAGGTTATTAAACATCTCATTTGGGGATTTTAATCATCTCTTATGTTGTTTGTGTAACTGTATGTTCTGACTCACTTTAAAGACTTGTATTTATGGATATACAGTAGCTTACACATTTAGTTGGACATTATGTTTTCTAAAGACTGTGCCACTAGATTAGTTTTGCGACCCTTCCTTGTTGCACAGCTTGCGAGTATGAGAATGTTTGCACAGAGATTTTAATTGCGTTTCTGATAGTATTTCAGTTAGGAGCAAAAAGTTGCAAAGTTTGGTAAGTTTGATTCTTTTTCTTGAGTCAGTTTAGACAGTTCATTTGAATTAATCGATTTAAAACTCTTGGTTCGATGATTCATTTTCAACATCAGGCAAAAATGTTCACGGAAGTCACTGTGTGAAAATACATGTAGGTAAATATTTCTGTTTATTTCTAAATATTATTGTTATGGTTACACTTTGCAATAAGGCTGTATTCCTTAAGATGAATGAACATGAACTAATAATGAACAATAATTTTACAGCATTTAGTAATCTTCGTTGATGTTAATTTATAAAAACACAATTGTTCGTTGTTAGGTTATGTTGCATTTTTCATGTTAACATTAGAGGTAGATCGATATATCTGTTTTACCGAATAATTGTTGCTGATAGTTGCTTTTTGGAACTATTTGTTTTCGGCAAAAAACTATGCCGATAGTTGCCAATATGTTTATTTATTTATTTTATTTTTTTTATGCAACTTTAAATGCAACTTTATGGAAATGTCCCTCATCAGCACAATGTGTGTCCAACACGTTTTTGGAGTTTCTTTTTTTGGTGGATAGTTAAAGGGATCGTTTGCCTAAATATTGATACCGATTCCCGATTCTGTTAGATTCCAGTTTACAAGCTTTTTATTCGATTGTGATTCATTTGGGTATATTGTAGTTAAAACATCCATTTTTCTTACGAATGAAAGAAATTCTCTCTCAGCTAATGCTGTTTATTATACAGTGGACATTTAACTCGTTAACCTCATTAACTTGGAATATTATGAAACTATTAACTTTACAAATTTTATCATTAGTTTTTCATTATTTTAGTCACATTTTAGATTTATAAAATGTACAGTTCCTTGTATTTCATCAATAAATATGTCTTGAAATTACATATATTATATTGCATAGGTATATGTTGTTACATTATGGTTTACATGCTTAATTTGTACTATTTGCAAGTATTTACATTGATTTATAGAAAAAGTGCTAAAGCGGTACTGTCACTTTAAGAATAGTGGCAGGTCAGCGTTTGTTTTGGTTGAGCACATATTAATAAGAGTGGAGTCGAACGGTTTCTTTATTACAATTAAGTGTTTCTGTTTTGTTGTTTTTGATCAACAACTGACTTTAAAGAACAGAAAGGATATTAAAAGAGATATTATTCAATGACAAATGGATTGTGTGGATCTCGTCTTTGGACTCACATTACACGGAACGAGTCAAACCGAACTTTTACTCTCAACACGCTGAGTGAAATCAGCCAGTGGAAAATCAGTCTTTTTAGTTGCGCGCGCAAATTTGGTCGCTTATTTGAGTGATTTACTTGCATTGATTAGCTTAGATAATACAACCCCAATTCTGATAAGGTTTGGACAGTATGAAAAATGCTAATTTGTAAATTATATTCACCTTTTGCTATATTGAAAGCACTACAACTACACATTATATGACATTTTAAAAAGTGCAATTTTCCTCCAATCATCTATTATGTAGGTCTTCAGCTGCACAATTGTATGGGCTCTTCGTTGCTGTATTGTGCTCTTCATAATGCACCACACATTCTCAATTGGAGATGGTCAGGACTGCAGGTAGGCCAATCTAGCACCCACACTGTCTGCTTACACAGCCATGCACTTGAAATCCGGCCAGTATGTGGTTTGAAGTTGTCCTGCTGGAAAATGCAGGGACGTCCCTGGAAAAGACGGTGCTGGATGGCAGTATATGCTGCTCCAAAATTTGTACATATCTGTCTGCATTAATGGTGCCCTCACAGATGTGCGAGTTACCCATGTCATGGGCACTGACACACCCCTGGCCCATACAGACACTGATAACCGCGTGGATGGTCCTTTTCCTCTTTGGCCCGGGTAACACGATGGCTGTGTTTTTCAAAAACTTTTTGAAATGTGGACTCATCGGACCAAAAAACACAGTTCCACTGTTCTACTTTCCATCTAAGATGAGACCGAGCCAAGAGAAGTCGGCAGCGCTTCTGGACAGTGTTGATGTATGGCTTCTCCTTTACATAGTAAAGTCTTAACTTGCATCTATGGATGCAGCAGCGAGTGGTGTTGACTAACAAAGGTTTACTAAAGTAATCCCAAGCCCATGTTCATGATATCCATTACAGATGAATGATGTTTTTTAAGACAGTGACGCCTGAGGGATCAGAGATCACGCACATTCAAAAGTGGTTTTCGTCTTGCCCTTTACGAACCGAGATTTGACCAGATTCCTTGAATCTTTTAACTGTATTGTGCACTGTAGAGGGTGAAATGCCCAAAATCCTTCCAATTTGTCTTTGGGGAACATTGTTCTCAAAGTGCTGGATTATTTGCTGAAGCATCTCAACTTTTTTGGAGCATGTTGCAATCATCTGATTTGAAATTACTGTACATTTTCAAAACAAATGAAAATCACAGGGTAAAACATCATATAATGTTTAGCTGTAGTGCTTTCAATATAGCAAAGGGTGAATATAATTTACAAATCACTCCTCCTCGTTTTTATTAGCATTTTTCATACTGTCCCAACTTTTTGGGAATTGGGGTTGTAGTAAATTAGCACTCAAATCTTATTTGTGCCATTTGTTAGATGTCAAACATTATTTGTTCTTTTGTGTCCAATGAGGATTTTTTGCAGTTAACAAAATGTATTGTGGACTACTTTAATTGTTTTATGTACTGTTTTGAGCTGGTCACTGGATGCTTTCGTTGAATACAAAAGAGCAGTGTGAACATTCTGCTTAATGTCCTCTTATGTGAAAGTCAGACAGGTTTGGCATTAATCAGTTCAAATGGTAAACGTATGACATCTGAACTGTGAAACAGAGCCGTGCAGTTCACACAAAATAAACAGGATTGATAGCTTCCTTTTTAAACCCACATAGATGCTGATTTCTGGATCAGTCATATAAGTGTATGTTATTGTCTTATGTAGTTAGTGTACAGTACTGACGGGCATTTATTTTTCAGACTGTAAAGCTCAGAGGGAAGTCTCATTCTGTTCGTTTACAGTTCGAATCCACCAAGACAGAATTTTATACTCCTGCTAGAGCAAATAAACTGCCGCGAGTTGAGCAGCTCACTGTGTTTCATAAATAGGAGAAACAGAATCAGTGAAATCTCTTGAAATGATTGGCTGCTGGGTCTCTATTACCCACAATTCTCTCTGGAGCTCAAGTCAACACATTCCTAGAAAAACATGAGCAGTATTAGGAGGTGCTGTCATGGGCTAAACGTTGTCAGTTCAGGCAGCTGCCACTCAAAGGCTCTGTTTAAAACCTTGCTGTCATCTTGGGGGATGTTCACTCGGAATGCATTATTACACTGTGGCTTGAAGGCCTCTCCAGGTCTCCGTTTAACCATTAGACGACCAGGTGGAGGATCGGTGATGATCTGGGGGTGCTTCAGCAAGGCTGGAATCGGGCAGATTCATCTTTGTGAAAGACGCATGAATCAAGACACGTACAAGGTTATACTGGAAGAAAACTTGCTTCCTTCTGCTCTGACAATGTTCCCCAACTCTGAGGATTGGTGTTTCCAGCAGGACAATGCTCCATGCCACACAGCCAGGTCAATCAAGGTGTGGATGGAGGAGCATCGGATCAAGACCCTGTCATGGTCAGCCCAATCAGACCTGAACCCCATTGAAAACCTCTGGAATGTGATCAAGAGGAAGATGGATGGACACAAGCCATCAAACAGAGCAGAGATGCTTGAGTTTTTGCACCTGGAGTGGCATAAAGTCACCCAACAGCAATGTGAAAGACTGGTAGAGTTTTCAGTTGTCATTTTCTGCAAATAAATGCTCTAAATGACAATATTTTTATTTGAAATTTGGGAGAAATGTTGTCATTACTTTATAGAATAAAACTAAAATGTTCATTTTACTCAAACACATACTTATAAATAGTAAATCCAGAGAAACTGATCATTTTGCAGTGGTCTCTTTGTTTTTTCCAGAGCAATATATTTGAAGCCTTTTGGAGTATACGGTCTTCAAAGAGCACTTAAAGTGCTGTCTATCTAGGCAGTTCACTAGAACATGTTTAATGTTTTTATTTCGTAAAGAGCCCTTTGTGGGTTTTTATCATTTATTTGAAAATATAAACATGAAATCAGAAAATCACATTTTCAGTTTTTAAAAGGATGAAACATCCACTTTGTACTTTTATCTCACGGAGATGATACAAACTGATGCAGCAAATAAATGATTATAAATGTTTCTTGAAGTATTGATGCATATGTGTTAATTAGCGCATTTGGAAATCAAACACGTATTTCACAACAGTTTGCTTCTGTCTATAAAATAATTGATGCTGGTCTGTAATTCTGATGAAGTGATTAAAGTGAATCTTTTAACATCAACTTATTCTTTAAAGTTACTCGCATGTAAATTAATTTAAAGTGAGGTTTATTTGAACAGAAGCAGCTGCGATGTGGACCAGACTTCATGCTGATAGTCAAAACGGCTGAGAGTTAGTTAGTTAGTCTCCGTGATAGATAACCCATTATTAAGGACAGTACGTTGGAGTAACACTTTTTGGCATTTATGTATTTATCATGATCAGAACAATCTGTCATTTTGCATTTTAATTTTTCGTCAAGGTTAATTATGAAGTTTATCACAATGTACATGTGGTCTGTTTTATGGCTTATTGCAGCACACAGATGTTTCATCAATAATTCAGTTTGGGAGATTTCCTTTATCTACAAACAGACCGAACAGAAGCTTGAAAACAGCTGTTTTTGTTCAGCGTGTGGAAGAAGGACTCTGTTGTTTTGTGGTTTTCCACATCTGGGTTTAATTACGCTCGAGGTCTCATCAGGAATGTGGAGGTGGTATTCGGGGTTTGTGTTCGAGTGTGTTTTGGTGGTTTGTGACAGCCGCTCTAGACCACATTAAATTAGATCCAGACTAACTCTACGCCGCCTCTCTCTTTACACACGAGTAATGGAGTGGTGTCTTTCACCACACGATTCGTTTAATCCAGAGAGTGTCTATTCTCGTTAAACACGTGGCTGCAAATGTGTTTTTAGTTTAAATACAAACTGCAAATCTCTTCAAACTAATCGAGTTTGATTATAAAATCTTCCATTGACATTTAATAGAATAGTGCACCCAAAAATGTACAGTTCTGTCGTCATTGGGTAAAGTATTCCTTTAAAATGTCTTTTATTCACAATGCATGAAGAGATAATCAGTCTGTTTAGTCGTATTGAGAAACTCGCCACTTTGCCCTCTTACTAACCTCGTCAGTTACACACTAACGAGTCAACAATTAACGTAATTGTTAAATAAGAGAGAGAAATAGTCAGAAGGCATTTCCCTGTGAGATAGTTGCATTGAAATCACTGTTAATATTTTGCTTGGGATTTAATATTTGCTTTGGCAAACATCAATATTACTATTTCTATAAACTTGGTTAGGGTTAAAAAAAAATAACCGTGCTTTTTTTTATTGTTGGTCGACGTACATATGAGCCAGACTAGAGGTAGACAGATATATCAGTTTTACCGATTAATCAGTGCCGATGTTTTTTTATTTTTGGAACTATTGGTTATCGGTAAAAATCAATGCTCTGTGGCCGGCGCTGGAGGATCCTACGGTTAGAAAAGCTTGGTTTTACAGGAGAATAGCAGCCTCTAAAGATGAAATAAACAATCACTGACACCTTGTGGGGATTTGCTGAATGTAAATCTATATTCATTGACAAATATATATCCATATTCTTATCTTTGATTCAATGCATATTTTGTCATTTTGATTAGATAATCAAGTGTTCTAAATTGAAGTGAGGGCATGCTAAGAAAAAAAGAATATTATTTCAAAATAAGAGTCCCCCGTTCTGTTTCGGGCTTGTTTGTAGTAAACAGTCCCGTGTTATGCACCAAAACTTAATTTGTTTTCTGGTTATTATTGAGATTTTAGATTTTTTTTTTTTTAACATTCTGTAAAGCACCAATTTCCCCAAAAGTGATCATTTTATTCTCTTAAACACATGGAATGGAAACGCTGCTTTATTCGCAAATTGTTTTTACGATTTATCCGATTTTGTGCATACATTTAAATTCGTACACACTTAAACACTTTGGGATTTATTTTTCATAATTATCATAACAAATACAACAATAACAATTATCAGAACAATCATAATCATTTTGCATTGCATTTTTGCACTGTTGTTGCATCTCGCTGATTTTTCGACCACAGCATCGAGTTTTAAGACATGTTCAGTTAAAAATTAGGGCTGGGTATTGATTCAGATTTCCTGATTCGATTCACAAGCTCTCGATTCGATTCCAGTTTTGATTGATGCGTCTCTGTGCGTTTACGTGTCTGCGTTTGCATGTGTGTGTGTATGCGTGTGCAATTAATTTTGTGCGTTTGTGTTTGCACATGTGCACGTGTGCTTTAGCACGTGTGTGCACGTGCATGGGGTTGCGTGTGTGCTTGGGGTTGCGCTTGTGTCTGGTTGCTCTTGAGTGTGCTTTGCATATGTGTGCATGTATATGCGTGTGTGTTTGCGTATGTTTGCATGTGTTTGCCTGTGGTTGCATGTCTGTGTGTTTGCGTGTCTGTGTGTTCGCGTGCGTGAGTGTTTGTTTGCATGTGCGATTAATTGTGTGCGTGT